>NC_054709.1:9005649-9040649 GCF_016097555.1 Gigantopelta aegis | reverse complement strand
GCTCTAATAGTATTTACAAACTAGGATCTGTGACTAACTTTTTAACTTTGTTTTCAGAGGTGAGCCTCGAGACCAGTATTATCGCCTGACTCAACTCAAACTGAGCAACTTGAGGAAAGATGACCAACTGTGAGTTATACACACATTTACTTTACTTTATTACATACATATTAAAGGCATATTGTCACAGACCACTGACCTATTTAATGGTCTAACAAAGTATTACCTGAACAAAAATAATTTGATTTGTCCCTAAATGTACTTTATTCAACTATCTTCATAACCACCATACTCCATTTATTAATGACATTTTGTAAAAATAATTGAATTATGGCAATGGTCCATAATTCAAAAAATAACATTGCCGAGAAGGGATGATATGGCTTTCACTCCATCATGGTTCAGTTAAGGTGATGCGATAGCTAAATTTGGTTTCCAACAATTAATGTAATTTTTATTTATTATCCATTTTTAGAGAAATAAGGTCCTTAAATCCGTGACAGTATGCCTTTAATCTTATTATAGTAACAAAGACCATTCTGACCGTGCAGTAAAAAACAATATTTTATTGAACATATGTGTGATACAAAATCTCGCATACGTAGTTCACGTGTTCACTCGAATGATGCCATGTCCCTAGCCACAAACTTCAACTAACCTTCCAGACGAAGTAAGCTGTGTTTTTTAATTAAACGGTTGTTGGTATAATATTCTTGTGCACTATAATCTCGTGCAATAAACAATATGGGAAGACAACTAGGGCCAATTTCACAAAAGATCGTAAGTTTACTGGGCAAACTTTTACTTGTATTCACGAAAAACAAATTATATCATTACGGAAGATGAAATATTTTAAGGACAAATGAAAACGAAATATGTGTACTTCAAACTACAATTGTTTTACTTTAACAGTAATAAGAATTGTGGTTTAGTCGTAAATGTACATTTTCGTGTAAAACTAAGCTTGATTTTGATTAAAAACATATTTTATTACATATATTGCATATACACACACACACACACACACACACACACACACACACACACACACACACGTGTGTGTGTGTGTGTGTGTATGTGTGTCCTTCATTTAATCAATGCCCTCATGGCGGTTTATATTATGTTTATTTTTATTTTCAGTGTACCCCGACCACAAGATACAGTCATGGGGTAAGTAAATGGGGCGGGGTCGATGATAGAGTGGGGAGGGTGGAAGGCATGCATTAAAAAAGTGAAACTATTGGCGCGTACAAACAGGCTGTATTGAACGAGCATTATTGTGCAACATTTTGCTCGATCTTTGAAAATTAACGTGTGAGAGGAGATAGATTTTATTTTTTAATTGTGTGTATCTATATCCGTCCGTCCGTCGAAATCACACCCACCCACCCATCCATCAATCCACAAGAATACCCACCCGCCTATCCATCCACCCACCCACCAACCAACCATCCACCCACCCATCCATCCATCCATCTACTAACCCATTTATCCATCAATCAATCCATCCATCCATCCATCCATACACCCACCCACCCATTTACCCATCCGTCCGTCCGTCCGTCCGTCCGTCCATCCATCCATCCATCCATTCGTTCATCCATCCATCCATCCATTCACCCATCCATCCATCCATTCGTTCATCCATCCATCCATCCATCCACACCACCCACCCATCCAACACACTCTATATTTCAACACCTGTTCATTCAAGTCATAAAAGGAACTATTTTAGGGGTTTTGTGTTTGTTTTTAGGAAGCTACTCATTAACAAGTCATTTCCGGCGGAGCACCCATACCACTCTCATATGTCACAACTGGCTGTTTTCCCAAAGTTCGATTCTTCCGAGGACCCCAAGAGAGGGGTCAAGGCTAAACAGGAACGACCAATCAATTCCGAGATGCCGGCCAATCCATATGACATCACCATAGTAAAAAAAACTAAAGGTCAGATTTGAAGAATTTCCATGACCTTTTTGTTATAGATATTAAAAAAAAGGAAAAAAGAAAAAAAAGAAGAAAGAAAGTAGTAACCTACAAGAGACATTCCTGACTTTGTAGCTTTAAGGGGCGGGACGTAGGCCAGTGGTAAAGCATTCGCTCGATGCGCGGTCGGTCTGGGATCGATCCCCATTGGTGGACCCATTGGGCTATTTCTCGTTACAGCCAGTGTTCCACAATTGGTGTAACAAAGGCCGTGGTATGTACTATCCTGCCTGTGGGATGGTGCATATAAAAGATCCCTTACTGCTAGTCAAAAAGAGTAGCCATGAAGTGGTGACAACGGGTTTCCACTCTCAATATCTGTGTGGTCCTTAACCATATGTCTGACACCATATAACCGTAAATAAAATGCAAGGGATCTTTTATATGCACCATCCCACGTAGATAAAATGTGTTGAATGCGTCGTTAAATAAAACATTTTCTGTCACAATCGGCTACTAGTTTTCTCATGACCATTATGGTATGAGGCACTCGTATTGTGTAGCGTTGCCTTTAGTTTTCGTGTTGTTACAGGTTCTGGTTTGCGACACGAAATGCAGGCACTGCCACAACAGTCGGAGAAAGCACCCCTTCACTGGCTAGGAGAGAACTTCTTCGATCAGGTGAAAACCAGTATTAATATACTCAACAAAAGTAAATACGGGTCAGTAGACTTGTTGGTAATTCCTTGCCAATAACTATATGTTATTTTTGCATGTTTTGATAACAGGTGACTTCTAAACATTGTTTCAGTAAAACATGAACTGTGACATAAGACGAACGATTATATAACACTTAGTGAAATATCTTAAAATATCAGTGACGATAACACATTTTAGAGTGAGATTTTCACTACTTCACTCTAAAATGTGTTATCGTCACTGTAGAAAGTGTTATCCTCACTGTAAGAAAGCCGGAACCATTTTGCTTCTGGCATTTTAAAAATAAAGGTAAAAATTGCCAAAAGTTATATAAAAAATAGAAAATTTGATGTTTTATGTCAAATATGATTTATATCTCATCTCGTGAAGTTTGCAATCATATCACACTCATCGCGCAAACGCGACTCGTGAGATATGATTGCAAAATTCCCGAGATGAGATATAAATCATATTTGACAAAAAACCCATGAAATATCCTGTATTTATTACCCATATGGATAAAATATCTTGGTACACATCAAAGTGATACGTCACACTAGAACGCTAAGTGGGACCTAACACTTCGTGACGTCATTGATTGGCGCACTACAACCTTACAGGAACGTCAATAAAACGAGTTGAGTGACATAAATTAAGAACAATTATGGGTAATAAATAGAAGCTCGTGACAACTGAAAATTATTTCACTCAGGACATAAACATGACACGAAATGGAAGCTCGTTTAATATCCTATAATTATTACCCATATGGATAAAATATCTTGGTACATATCAGTGATACGTCACACTAGAACGCCGAGTCGGAGGTAGCTCTTTTGACGTCAACGATTGGCGCACTACAACCTTACAGGAACGTCAACTAACCGAGATGAGCGATATAAATTAAGAACGATTATGGGTAATAAATAGAATATTAAACATCGGTACCATTTCGTATCATGTTTATGTCCCTCGGCAAATGTTTTTTATTGACTCGGGACATAAACATGATACGAAACATGAACTGGTTTAATATCCTATAAATATTGTACGTTGGATTTTTCATGCATTTATAAAAAGTACCGACATTCGGTTATGATTTGTTACACGCTGTTTCATACTGATTCTTGTCACTGTGTTCGCACTAAATTGTTGTTTCTGTTATATGCTGAAGTAAAACAAACGTCTTATTTTTCTCCAGCAAGTGAAAAGCCACGGCGGCCGACAAGAATTCTACCCGGTTCCACCGAGGGCGATAAACCCGAATCTTGTTGAACGTCATGGCAACATGGCGCTGTCCGACCGCTCGGCTAACACACTGAGAAACGTGGAGAGATCCCATTGGACGACGACTCATGAACTTGATTACACAGGCTTGGGGCCAAGCAATCCCCAGAAGCTGGATAATCTTGAAGACAAAAGATTCAACTTCCTATTAACTGGGAAAGAAGACGATAAACTGGTAAGGTTACACACCACCATTAATTACTCCGTGTAGTTCAATACATTTTCTATGTCAGAAGATATTCTGTGAACAATACAACAATTTCGTGAGGGCTATTTGACTACAAGATTTAGGAAGTACTGTCCCTTGACAACTACCTTGCAAAAAAATCAACATAGGTCGACTGCAAACATTTTCAGTTAGCTACCCTAATGCCAGAGCACCGCCTTGTGTTGCTGTTATACAAGTGACAGTATACCACATTAACAGTTGTTATCAGTTATTACTACAAATAGCAAGTAACTTCAAACCAGTGGGTTATTTAAACACTACAGAGGCCAATCTACTTATAATCATCAAAGAAACATTTGAAAACACATTTTAGAATTTTGTATTATTTTTCAAGTAAGGAACATTTTCAAAAACCGATCTATATTAAGCTCCCATATTAAGCCTCTGCCCACCCCCCTAGATTCGCCTCTGCTTGTGTGCATTTTAGCTGCAGATTTGGATAGATTTGGGGTTGTGGTGAGTGAAGATGGAGGTGAGTGGTGGAGGGGGTTATGGATGGGTTAGGTTACGTGCAGTGCTGATGTCTGAACACAAATCCTAGTTGAGGGTTCACGATGGGGCTACCCGGCCTTGATACCACCTCCATTTTGGCGGCTAACTATTATCATTGTCCCAATTCAGATTTAGTACCAATATTTCTGTCCCACTTTTGCCACCTCCTCTAATTCACTAAATCCTGTAATCGACCCTTTTATTTCTGTTCTGTTGTAAAACAACTACCCCCTTAAAACCCCCCAAAACAAAACAACCCCCCCCCAAAAAAAAAACAACAACAACAACAACAAACAAACAAACAAACAAAAACTGTACAACACAAAACAAATATACAAAAGTGGGTTCTTTCTAGTGTAGAGATGTGACTTTATATATGTTTAATAGTTATTTTTTATTTGCAGAAGCCAAGGGGGATAAACACGTTCGACCCACCGCGGCCTGTGGAAGGCAGAGTAGCCCGGATGTTGACCCCGCGACCACGTAATCAACCCATGCTGGAAAGCGGAACACCCAGCAATCCAAACTATTCAAGGTAAGCATCCAGGTTGCCTGGGGTTTATCGGGGGCATTCCAAACGGTAACGTTTAGTGATGGAAAGAAAGAATGGACCACAGAAATAGCAACAGCAAATGGTGAGTGCAACCAAAACCCTCATTCCGCAGTGTCAAGACGTTGACCGTGTTATTGGCAGTCAGTTCAACACCACTGACATTTATCCCCATATTGCATTCATTCATTTAAACTTTATTTCCGTGTTTATATTCATTTAGGATTCAAACTTATTTCCGTGCTTATATCCAATTAAGGTTCATTTCATTTCATTTCAACTTATTTTCGTGCTTATATCCAATTAAGGTTCAAGCACGCTGTCCTGGGCACACACCTCAGCTATCTGGGCTGTCTGTCCAGGACAGTAGGTTAATTGTTAGTTGGTTAGTAGTTAGTGAGAGAGAAGAGGGTGTAGTGGCCTTACACCTACCCATTGAGCCCTTAAGAACTCGCTCTGGGTTGGAGCCGGTACTGGGCTGCGAACCTGTACCTACCAGCCTGTAGTCCGATGGCTTAACCACTACGCCACCGAGGCCGGTTAAGGTTCAAACTTCTTTCTGTGCTTATATCCAATTAGGATTCAAACTTATTTCCGTGCTTACATCCAATTAAGGTTCAAACACGCTGTCCTGTGCACACACCTCAACTATCTGAGTTGTCTGTCCAGTACAGTGGGTTAGTTATTAGTTGTTAGTGGGGTGTATACTACCAAATCAAATCCCATAGACGACAATAGAAACATATGTGGCTAAAACTCCTACCTGCAGCGTATCAATCAACATAAACGCCACGGATATAAATACTACCACCCCTCACACTTAAAGTGAATCAGAAAAAATTGGGGGTCAAGCTGCTTGTTTCTGAGATAACGGGTAGCGTCTATGACTACCCTAGTTCCGCACAAAATTCGAGTACTCTTTTTTACAGGTACCCCATACATGTTTCAAGCACAAGGCTACTTGACACATTGGTACTAGATGAAATAAAATTGCATATTTTTTTTACCCAGATGAAACTATTATTTTTTACAACCAACACACTCACATTTATAACCAATCACAGGACTTGTGGTATGCACTTCTCTATCAAAAGTTCGGTGCACCTCGAACTTTGACCCAGCCGGAAATAATTTGGTTTAGTACTACCAGTGGCTAGTGAGAGAAAAGAGGGTGTAGTGGTCTTACACCTACCCACCGAGTTGTTAAAACTCGCTCTGGGTGGGAGCCGGTACCGGGCTGATAATCCAGTACCTATGAGCCTTATGTCCGATGGCCTAATCACGACACCAACCAGGCCGGTTCCCGCATTACAAGTTTGAATAAAATGGAGACATTACTATGCTAGGAGTAAATAACATTTGGTCTACAATTATTACAATTACAAATCCTGTATATCTTTCCATCGGTATAATTTACTCCCAAACTTTGGTATTTCTCGTTCCAATCAGTGCTCCACAACTGGTGTAACAAAGACCGTGGTATGCACTATCCTGTCTGTGGGATGGTGCATATAAAAGATCCCTTGCTGCTAATCGAAAAAAGTAACCCATGAAATGGCGACAGCGGGTTTCCTCTCTCAACATCTGTGTGTTCCTTAACTATATGTCCGACGCCATATAACCATAAACAAAATGTGTTGAGTGCGTCGTTAAATAAAATATTTCCTTCCTTCCTTCCTTCCTTCCTTCCTTCTCAAGCTCTGGCTTCCATTATAGAAACTATATTAAGTTTGCTGTCATCATTCGGCTAATTTTGACCAATAGTCCTTTTAACGACTAGAATTGCGTTTTAAATATACTGTCCAGAGTTTCCTGTCATTTTTAACATGGCTCCAATTAATAGATTCTTTTTTAATAAAGTTGCATATGAATGGAATGGAATGAATCAATGAATGAATGAAATAATGACATGACTAAAATTAACGTATGTGTGGATATATGAATGAAATTAATACATATTTAACCACACTTCAGCATCGACAGAAACAGTTGGGATATATACTGATGGAAAGAAATAAGGGAACACATCAAAGTGTAAACCAAATTTAATTCACAACTAGCGTAGTACTGTCTGTATTTCATTCCAAGTTGTAATGTGGGATTGAATGTGTGTAGTGTTGAATGTGCTGCCTATATGCTCCCAGTCAACTTCTGACAATATGAATTGATTTTTGATGCAGTCATTATTTCTTGTTGTTATCTGTGTGATCCTTTATTTCTTTTCATCAGTATATTTGTATAGCTGTGCAGTGTCACAGTAATTTCTCATTTGATTAAATCGACGTCATTGGGGAATAACAGACAATAAATTCAATAAATGAAATGAAATTTATTGTACATTATGCCCTATGTTCTATACTTTAACTACACACCGCAAACATAATAAAGCATTGTATAATATACATATTTTGATTATGGACTAACAAATATCATGAGCGGATTGGATAATTTTGTCATGCTCATATACCACGAAGGTTTCGAGGATGTCTGTTCCGTGTCCCGTCTCTGGATAGCTAGGGGCCTGACCCGGACAGAAAATATAATAAAAAGTAAAGAACTGACGGTGGTGTTGTACAACGCCACCTACCCTAGTGTTAAGTTATTCCCCTTGACTTCACTCACCTTGAAAAATATTACTGCATAATGATAGTCAGGGCGTCTTTTAACCACGTGCATCTTTTGTGCATTTTCAGAAAGATGACATTAAGCGAGAGAGAGGAAAACCGACTATGGAACGGCCAGGAGTACATCAACCTTCCAGAGAATGCTCCTGGCGATCTCCGCTGGAGGGAGATCGAGCTGGGCTGTCATCCTAACCCTCAGATCGAGGCCATCGGACGCGCGCAGATGAGCCACTCGGTGGAGGAGGCACCATACCCTCCTACTGGCCCTCCTCCTGACGACGAGGAGTCTTACCTGAAGAAGCTGGCGGAAGAACGCGAGCAGACGATACAAGAGATGGAGGCTCAGAACCGGTGGAAGGTCCTCGAGTCGGGCACGCCTTCCCACGACATCACGGCTCTGAACGTGAAGTACCAGCACGTCGACGACACCGACAGACCGTCGACGTTCTACGGACACGAAGGGAGGTACAACGAGGAGCGGGCTGGGCTGTACAAGACGAGCTACGACCCGAAGAGGCTGTCGCATTCCATGGCAGACTTGGGATCCGCTGCTCCCGAACTCATGTACGCGATCGACTCCGGGCTCAAAGTCTCCAGCACGGCCACGAGTCTTCGCGAGGAGGTTCCTGATTCGCTGAGACAGAGCAAGACTCTGGGAACAGTCCAGGCCAGACTGAGCGGTGACAAGCCGTCTGCTGTCGATCAGATTGTGCCCTTCATGGACGGGAAGGGCCACCAGAAGGAGGTCCTACGTCCATCGACTGAAGGCGCAAGGACAAGGATACAAGAAGGAGGAGTAACGCTGAGGGAAAGCACGATGGGGGACAGTTACAATGTGCACAAGTTTCTTCAGGAGAACATCATTCCCAAACACGCCAGGAACGAGCCTCTCTTTGTGATGTCTCACCAGAATCAGAAACTGAGCAACGTCGTCAGGGCATCGTCGCAAAGAAGGACCCCGAAGAGCGTCCAGTTCTCTGACAACGTCACCGTAGCAACGGTGAACACAGACATGCCGGTGAGAATGTTTTCAGCGGGTGATTCCAACGGAGTTGGTAACTTTGAGGAACAACAGCGAAGAGCTGCTGCTGGTGTTGCTGGTGGTGGTGATGTCGTCGTGAATACCACCCAGTACCTGAGCACGCAGGCTCAGTACAACAAGGAAAACGAAGGCAGTCTGATCTTCAATCAAAAGCCCAGTGTGTTTACTCAGACTCCCAGGCCGCTGGAGCCTGTCGTGGAGTCTCGCCAGATGATGGAGGTACAGCCGCGACGCCATGCACGACGTCCCGCTACCACCGACACTGAGTACCGAGACGAGTTTGTAAGCCACTCGACGAACTTCCTTCCCACTAACTTGAAGTACGTTCCGTCGTTTCGCACCTCCTACGAAAACCAGTTCCCCTACCACGACATCGGGTACAAGAACGATGAAGTGTTTAAGTGGGAGCCCGGATGCGGATGGCCCCGCCCACAGACGGCGCTGCTGGACATACAGAACAGCTTCAAGAAGACAGAAGTGAGGAAGAAGTTTCACGCCATGTTTAACGAGGGTGCGCCGGATCTACGGCGGAATATACACCAAGGAAAGAAGCACTCGTTTAACGGAATAAACGCGCAGCTTATACATGGATGAGTCGGTTAGAACTACACCCCGTATCAGTCTCCATTTTAAAATGTGTTTTTCTCAGTCAGTAATACCAGTTTTTTTGTTTAAATGAAAGAAATTGGCAGCTGTTATAAAAATGTCAAAACACCATAGGCGTTTGAAGCGGGTGGTGGTGGTGGTGGTGTGTGTGTGTGTGGAGGGGGTGTGGGGGGTGCACTGGCTTCCAACTCTGAAGGTAATTAATACATTAGTCCCCAACTCTGAAGATAATGTACTAACCCCCACCAGTTGAAAATCAAATTAATATGCACTCCCCCAGTTGCTGTCGTCTTCCGACGCCATGAAAATGTTCTAATTTTATCTGTAATTTGTGAAAAATATTGTTCAAGATATAAATAAAACAAAAATACTCATCCACGTTGAAGAATGTCGTCTGCTCAAGGGGTTCGAAATGGTATCTAGCAGACGACGTTCTTAACTTTGGGTAAGTATTTCGGTTTTATTTATATCTTTACCAATGTTTCTACATATTTTAGATACAAATAGAAAGAACTTTGTGACATTTAAAAAAAGGTTTTCTTTTTTCTTGTGCTGTCAGACCAAACGGATATTATTGACAAAAATTTGTGTATATATAGTGGTCACGAAATAGCGTGTAGTCATTCACCCCTACCCGCCGCCGCCCCCATCTCGTTGCGTGTTAACCCTCGTAATGGTGAACCATCTGACAGTGATTCATGGAAGCAGGACTCATTATATTGTCGAAACTTCCTTTTGTTTTTGTCTTGTAGCGATACGATTTTGAAAATGTTAAGCAGGCCTCGACCGTAACGTTTTTCAGTGGTAGCCCATCGGGCTTCCAGATTATGAAATCTGGTAGTCCTCAGTAAATTTGGTAGCCCACAATTTTAATAAACTTTTAAAAAAGGAGACAAAAAAGCTAAATTTATTTTTATTTAAACGTTGTATTAGGATGGGTTTTTTATTTATTTATTTTTTTTTTTTATTATTTTTTTTTTTTTAGGTATTTAAGCATCTTGTTGATTGCAAAGTCACTGGAGGTGCAAAAAAACACAAAAAAACTAGTAGCCCGGCGACTACCAGCTTTAAACATCTGGTAGCCCGAGTGAGAAATTGGTAGCCAAAACGCTACGGGTTACTGCTAAGGTCGAGCCCTGTTAAGTATTCTGTCATTCAGATTATAAAATGTTTCGTAAAATATTTCTGAAACTTTTTGCTCTCAAATCGCCCTCAAATAATCTCATTTTTAGCACAATGCTTCAGCTTTGTTGGTTTTGCGTGGTATGCTTTCACGCTAAGGTTTTCAAACTTTGTTTTCGCCGCAGTTTTATGTAGAAATTCGAGTTATTATTTATTAACACAAAGATACAATTATTAATCGAGCTGCATACTTTCGATTGTTTATTTGTAAGATGACGTTCTGTAGGTCTCATCGGAGTGAGATTTTCACACGAATATTATTACCAGTTGAAAACATTCGATTTTGAATTTTGTGCAAGGGCCACAGTGGTTTCGAGTCTGTATGTATGTACACACTGATGAAAAGATATAAAGCATCATACAAAACAGTTACAGCAAATAGTGATGGCGACTAAATTCCAACAGGAAGAAAGGAATCGATCCCCGTCAGTAGGCCCATTGGGCTATTTCTCGTTCCAGTCAGTGCACCACGACTGGCACACCAAAGGCCGTGGTATGTACTACCCTGTCTGTGGGAAAAGAGTAGCCCATGAAGTGGCGACAGCGGGTTTCCTCTCTCAATATCTGTGTAGTATTTTAACCATATGTCCGACGCCATATAACCGAAAATAAAATGTGTTGAGTGGGTCGTTAAATAAAACATTTCCTTCCTACAGTTGCACGTCTTCCCTTATTTCTTTCCATCATTTGTATCTTAGTAAACAGACAAATTCTTTATTTACGTCTCGCCTCTTGTACAGATTAATGGTTTGCATACTTTCGATTGTTTATGTATATTACTGATTTGTGAAACTCTCAGCTGAGTGAATGGAAAGAAAGAAATGTTTTATTTAACGACGCACTCAACACATTTTATATACGGTTATATGGCGTCAGACATATGGTTAAGGACCACACAGATTTTGAGAGGAAACCCGCTGTCGTCACTTCATGGGCTACTCTTTCCGATTGGCAGCAAGGGATCTTTTATTTGCGCTTCCCACAGGCAGGATAGCACAAACCATGGCCTTTGTTGAACCAGTTATGGATCACTGGTCGGTGCAAGTGGTTTACACCTACCTATTGAGCCTTGGGGAGCACTCACTCAGGGTTTGAAGTCGGTATCTGGATTAAAAATCCCCATGCCTCGACTGGGATCCAAACCCAGTACCTACCAGTCTGTAGACCAATGGCCTAACCACGACGCCACCGAGGCCGGTCAGTTGAGTGAATGGATACATTTCGTCACAGAGATTTGTATAAGGACCAGAGTATATTTGAATTTCTATGCAAATATCTATAGTCCATCCCACAGAAATCGCATTTTTTCATACTACGTAATTTACTTACTAAGTTATTTATTTCCGAGCCGATTGAATTATAAATTGAACACACAAATTGTATTTCTTTGTTATTTCTAAAACACTTTTACTTTTCTTCTTACGTCAAATCAAACTATTTACAAAACCCCCCACATTTTAATAGAATGATGGGACGGACTATAATTATGAATCTGATGGCATACTTTCTGTTATTTATTTGTAATGTGAATTTCTGTAACTCTTTTGAGCACAGATTTCTCATTTTGGCTTGTAAATGTTAACTGCTGAAAAGATGTATACTTCTTTTCGTATTAGGGCACGAATAGTTTTGAATTTCTATGCAAAGATCTTATTATGAAACGAGCGACCGTTTTAGTTGTTCATTTTGATGTGAATTTCTGTTACCCTGTTGTATCCAGACCCAAGTTCAACAAAGCCATTTTTCGCTAACGTTTGTAAACTATTTTGACCAGTTCCCGAAGTGGTAATTCGGTTTACTGTGTAGCGTAAAACTCAGTCTAGCGAACGTTAACGACAAGCGGTTGACAGGGCTGCGTTCAACCAGACCGAGCAGAAAAAACGTCCGGTTGACTGTTTTATGGGCTTGACGTTAAACCAAATGGCCACGTCAAGAACCAATCAAATAGTTCGCGAACGTTAGCGAAACGTTCGCTGGCTGACCTTACCCTAGTTTTATTTTTATTTTTATCCTGACTCGTTAATATTCATTTCATTTCAACTTATTTTTGTGCTTATATCCAATTAAGGTTCAAGCACACTATCCTGGGCACACACCTCAGTTACCTGGCCTGTCTGTCCAGGGCAGTGGGTTAGTTGTTAGTAGTTAGTGAGAGAGAAGAGGGTGTAGTGGTCTTAGTGGTTCAAACTCGCTCTGGGTGGTAGCCGGTACGGGGCTGCGAACCCTATACCTACCAGCCTTATGTCCGATGGCTTAACCACGGCACCATGTAGCGGGTTTCCTCTCAAAGACTATATGTCAAAATTATCAAATGGTTGACATCCAATAGCCGATAATATATAAATCAATGATGCTCTAGTGATGTCGTTAAACAAAACAAACTTTAACATCCTTGCTCATGAATATTACTTGGTATGCAATTCAGTATTACATGCATTGCACTGTAACCTCATGCACTTCTCTCTACTAGTTTAAAGGCGCAGGTCCTAGTTTTAACCCGTGGAAATCGACACTAAGTTTAGTCCATCTACAAACCTGGGCCCCGTTCCACGAAGCGATCTTAGCCCTAAGATTACCTTAGGCGCATAGCTACCCTATGCACTTAAGTTGATCTTAGGGCTAAGATCGCTTCGTGGGTACGGGGCCCTGTAACACATCTGTCTAATTTTTACAATAGAGTGAAACAAAAGTCTGTGACGTTGAAACGGGGGAAATACGCTTAAAAATAGACTAGAGTTAGTCTCCATAACCGGTACTTCTCAAAGGTACCTGCGTTTTTAAAAAATTATGGAAAATACACTTCGCGGTATTAGTAACACCGGGATAACCAGAACCACTCGGATGTACGAAAATGGATAATCTAAACAATAAAATCTGAGTACTGTCTGATTTCTGTTATCAAAAAATGTCTCTAATAGTGAAAAATACGCGGTAGTGTTTACAAACTAGGGTCAGTCGCTTTAAATATGAGTTTTGTACATACCACAGGGTAGCAGATGCAAATCTCTTGATATCCGTTTGATCTCTGTATTATAATCTGTTGTTTTTCAAAGGCCATGACAAACGTTTTTAGTTTTTCTGATACACACAATGTATTCTGCATGTGGTTAGATGTAAGACGTGATATAGTTATTAATAACACAATATTGTTGTAATCAGATGTTTTCAAACTGTTATACTATTTGAATGTGGTCATTACCAAGCAGTATTATTTGATATATGCAACTGATATATGCAACTGATATATGCAACGTAACTTATTAAAGTATGTATATCTGTCGGTCTATATGTACGTACGTGTATGTATGTATGTATGTATGTGTGTGTATGTATGTATGTATGTATGTATGTATGTATGTATGTATGTATGTATGTATGTGTGTATGTATGTATGTGTGTGTGTGTGTGTGTGTGTGTGTGTGTGTGTGTGTGTGCCTGTGTGTGTGCGTGTGCGTGTGCGTGTCTCTATGTGTGTATATGTATAAATATGTATAGATGTATGAATTTCGGACATATGATTGAGGACAAATACAACAAAACTTTCGATAAATATATATTATATGTGTAATTTTATTATAGCCAGGATCATAGCATGGTCTGGTCCTAGGGTGTGGGTGGAATATGAACCTGGTGGGCCCTCACTGGCGTAGCCAGGATTTTATTGGGGGGGGGGGGGGGGGCATTCCAATATGGAGGGGAGAGGGGCGAACCACACTATGTATGTATGTATGTGTGTGTGTGTGTGTGTGTGTGTGTGTGTGTGTGTGTGTGTGTGTGTGTATGTATGTATGTGTGTGTGTGTGTGCATGTATGTATATATGTATGTATGTATGTATGATTTTATAAAATTTAATACAGTAAAAAAAATCCCCGTTTGATTGAGGGTGGGGGCATTGCCCTCGCCCCTCCCCCTCCCGCTACGTCACTGCGGGCCCTTTGTGTCTTCATTTTCCCTGGATACATATCTGAGTAGTCTAATACTGCACTGTAAAAATAGTTTTAGTCAATAGTCAATGGGGTGGGGGTGGGTTCGTCCCACCCCCAGGGCCCTGTTCCACGAAGCGATTTTAGTGCTGAGATCACCTTAGGTGCATAACTACCGTATGCCCTTATGGTTATCTTAGTGCTAAGATCGCTTCTTGGAACGGGGTCTGACGTGTCTCATTATTGTACATTTGCTTAGAAACATGGACTAAAGTGTGCAAGATACATATATGTATAATTTATGTATCATTTCACATTATGTTTGTTTTCTTGTTAACATGGGTGTCGCAGCGTATGTACATTAAACTGGTTTTCTGCTAAGTATATCATACATGTATAAACATACGTGTATTTCATGCTGTTAACATATTACAACATTTGTTTACTGTTTGTACTAAAAGGCTTTTTATTTACAACCAGCGTGACTGTGATAAATTTGTTATTAATTAATTAAGAATTTTAAAAGAATTAAAAATATATGTTGTTCGAGTTGTACTTCATTTTTTTCCTTTTACGATGATCTATACAATATAAACTCTTCAAAAAAAGTAGGGGAACCTGAAATATTAATGTTAATATCAACTATTAGACCGAACATACGTTTTGACCACAGATATCCCAGTAAAGAACGTTCATGTCTGTTTATCAACACACCGAAACACGTTCCATAGTTAGCACATGCATCACGCAGTTGCCCCGTACACGTGCGTGGGGTGTCATTCTCGATTTGGACTATTTCCAGGAAGGTCCATTAATCACTGTGGAACATTATTTCTGTCAATCTTTTTCATTCTGTTGATCATACAGTTGTTATTGTTTTGTTTTTAGTCATTTTTATTGTTTGAAATTTCACTTCTGACCCCAATCGTCCTTCAAGATGTTTGGTGGTCATAAAACCTACTGTAATACTGAACTACCGGTTGTAATGTGTGCCCAATTAATTCACTATTATCATATAACCATTCCCCACAGCTAATATACCTTACAATTTTGGTATTTGTAAATTCTTATTAGAGTTCCCCTACTTTTTTGAAGAGTATATAATTATTATGTATGAATGAGGTCAAGACAGTGCTTCGAAACCCGTCAATTTGCTTCACTTTCTTTCATTCATCTCAATTCATCATTGACGCATTCATTCATTCGCTTGCGTCGCAGGATCGAACCACCTCGGTGGATCCATTCAATTGATTGGCTTTTTTTCTCGTTCCAACCAGCGCAACACAACTGGACAAAGGCCGTAGAATGTGCTCTCCTGTCTGTGGGAAAGTGCATATAAAAGATCCCTTGCTACATTAGGACAAATGTAGCGGGTTTCCTCTGACGACCACGTGTCAGAATTGCCAAATGTTTGACATCCAATAGCCGATGATCAATTAATCAATGTGCGTTGGAATGAATGAATGTTTAACGACACCCCAGCACGAAAAATACATCGGCTGTTGGGTGTCAGACTAAGGTAATGCAAATAAATAAAGTGATGATCAAGATCAATATAAAAATTCAAGACTTAAAACAAAAACAGTGTAAAGAACTGTGCAAAAACACAAATATCACAGAATTTTACGGATACTGAATTTTACTCAAAACTTCAATTTTGTGCTGTATTGGCCATTCTCAAAGAGAATGTTACACCCCTGCACCACGGTGAGGTTACAGCACACGCAGGGGCAATGTGCGTTGGTAAACAAAGCAAAATTTAACTTTTCATTCATTCATTCATTCAAAGTTATGATTGAGCATATATCTAACTGGTGTAACAAAGGCCGTGGTATGTATTATATTGTCTGTGGGATGGTGAATATAAAAAATCCCTTGCTGCTAATCGAAAAGAGTAGCCCATGAAGTGGCGACAGCGGGTTTCCTCTCTCAATATCTGTGTGGTCCTTAGCCATATGTCTGACGCCATATAACCGTAAATAAAATGTGCTGAGTGCGTCGTTAAATAAAACATTTCCTTCATTCATTCATTCATTGAAAGTTATGATTGAGCATATATCTAAGATTCAAGCACGCTGTCCTGGGTACACACCTCAACTATCTGAGCTGTCTGTCCAGGACAGTGGGTTACTGGTTAATGAGAGAGAAGTCGGTGTAATGGTCTAGCACATACCACTTGAGTCTTTAAACTCGCTTTGGTTCGGAGCAGGTACCGGGAGACGAACTCAGTACCTACCAGCCGTTAATCCGATGGCTGAACCGAGGCCGGTGTAAAACTGTTTCTTCCGTGTCTTCGTTACCATTACCAATATTTATTTACATGCTTATATACCACAAGGGTTTCAAGCATGTCTGTCCCGGACCCGTCTCTGGATAGCCAGTGATCTGATCCGGGACAGAACTGTGTTTTCATATCTTTGTTTTTTTAAGGAGCAGGATCTAGCTCAGTCGGAAGAGCGCTCGCCTACGTTGATAGGGTCGTAGGATCGAACCACCTCGGTGGATCTATTATCTAAAAAAAAAAGAAAAAAAGTCTCAACCAGTGCCCCACAACTGATATGTGCTGTCGTGTCTGTGGGAAAATGCGTATTAAAGATCCCCTACTGATAATAGAAAGACATAGCGGGTTTCCTCTCAGACTGTAATGTCAGAAATTAACAAAATGTTTGATATCCAATAGTTGCTGCTGATTTATCAATGTGTTCTAGTGGTGTTAAAGAAAACAAACAATCTTTAGCTTTTTTAATATCTTCTATCAATCTTTTCACTACTGTGTTACCCCAGATTGTATTTTAATGAAATTGAACCCAATCACAATATTATCGAAAGGGCGTGGGCTTTTTCTTTATTAGTGTGCTCTAGAGATGTTGTTAAACAAACATTTTTTTAAAACTTTTTTCTTTATTTTTCTTTATTGTGACTTCATAACCACTATACAGTAATGTCATAGAGTCCATTTTAGTCCTAAGACCATCAACTGATCATAACTGCATCACGTTTCCTTTAAAGAGTTATTTTCTCTTGGGAAAACAAAGATTAAACGGACACACATTATAAATAACATACCACTATTAATTACTCCATGCAGTTGAATATAATTTCTATATTAGAATACATTCTGTTACAAATACAACAATATTGAGAGGATCATGCGACTACTAATTTTAGGGAGTTCTCTCCCTTGACACCTATCGAAATAGGTCGACCGCAAAAATTTTGTTTATCTGGCCTCAGATTACAGTTATCTTCCCATTTGGTTGTCCGGAAATTTAATCGCGCAAGTAGTCTGCTGTTTGACTGTGGTTATTTCATGGCAGACAGCTATGACGTGGCAACTATTTGACTGAAGTTGACAGGGGAGAGCATGTAGTTTGTAAACATGTGTAACTTGTTGACATTGAAGACGTGTTTGTGGTAATTCCGGCCCATGCAAAAGTAGTGCTTTTTGTGTAAAATGGGTGTACTCCGGCCTGGTTTAGATGGTGTGTTTGTTTAAACCAATATGCTGGGAGAAAGAGCTGGACAACAGGGGTTGTCCTTTTCAGGGTATGTGTCCCCCAGGCAGGCAAAGGTACATACAAAAATCCACGGGACTGCTGATATTAATAAAAATGTTATAGCCACTAAGGCTATATAAAAACTTATAGCGAAATTAACTGTGGTCTGTGGCCATCTGTTTAGCCACCATAACGCCAGAGCACCGCCTTATGTTGCTATTATACAAGTAGCGGTATACCATTTGCACAGTTTTTATCAGTTACTACTAAATATGCTTCAAACCAGTGGGTTATTTAAACATTAAAGTGATCAGCCTTTTTTATTATCAAAGAATTTTGTATTATTTTCGTCAGTGGGCCCATTGGGCTATTTCTCATTCCAGCCAGTGCACCACGACTAGTATATCAAAGCCCGTGGTATGTACTACCATGTCTGTGGGATGGTGCATATAAAAGATCCCTTGCTGCTAATCGAAAAGAGTTTCCTCTCTCAATATCTGTGTGGTCCATAACCATATGTCTGACGCCTTATAACCGTAAATAAAATGTGTTGAGTGCGTCGTTAAATAAAACATTTCCTTTGTATTATTTTTTAATGAGGAACTATTTCCTAAAGGCAAGACAACAAGTAACGACACCACACACAGTGGCATGCTGCCTATAGAAGTGGCCGTTACATTATATTTACTTTAAAACGTATCTAACGAGTGTCGTCGAATTGCATAATAAAAGTCTAATGGTATCTAACGTGTAAAGTTAGCATTAGAAAGTACAAGTGTTTAAGTGTTGACAATTACCAAATGTTTGGTCGTGGCAGGCCATCGGTCTACAGGCTGGTAGGTACTGGTTTCGGATCCCAATCGAGGCATGGGACTTTTAATCCAGATACCGTCTCCAAACCCTGAGTGAGTGCTCCGCAAGGCTCAATGGGTAGGTATAAACCACTTGCACCGACCAGTGATCCATAACTGGTTCAACAAAGGCCATGGTTTGTGCTATCCTGCCTGTGGGAAGCGCAAATAAAAGATCCCTTGCTGCTAATCGGAAGAGTAGCCCATGTAGTGGCGACAGCGGGTTTCCTCTTAAAATCTGTATGGTCCTTAACCATATGTCTGACGCCATATAACCGTAAATAAAATGTGTTGAGTGCGTCGTTAAATAAAACACTTCTTTCCTTATACACTTTTAGGGATTATTTATTCCCTTCCAGAATATATCCAGTTATACAAATTCAGTTAAACGTTTTATTTATTTTCTCATATCTTTTTTTACAAATCTGGGGCCAATTTCACAAGACATCGTAAGTTTACGTCTGCGACTAGCAGTTATACCAGACGTACATTTTTAGAAGTGTTCGGCATCTATTTCACGAAGAAAATTACATCATTAAGGAAAATGGAGCATTTTAAGGACGAAATGAAACGAAACACGTGTACTTCTAACTGTATTTGTTGTACTATAACAGTAATAAGAATTGTGGTTTAGTTGTAGATTTACGTTTACGTGTGAAAACTAGGCTTATGATTTTTAATGAAATTGGGGCCTGAATGGAAGGAAGGAAGGAAATGTTTTATTTAACGACGCGCTCAACACAATTTATTTACGGTTATGTGGCGTCGGACATATGGTTAAGAACCACACAGATATAGAGAGAGGAAACCCGCCATCGCCACTTCATGGGCTACTCTTTTCGATTAACAGCAAGGGATTTTTTATATGCACCATTCCACAGACAGGATAACACATACCACGGCTTTTAATATACCAGTCGTGGTGCACTATTTGGAGCCCAGTGGGACCACTGACAGGGATCAATCCCAAACCGACCGCGCATCAGCCCTGAATGGTGCGTTTTCAACGGCCTTCAGTATACATTGTGTATAACCATTGTAGCGTTAGATAACTCTAGCGTTAGAGAATAATCAACGAGCTACGAGGATTTCGGATTATTTGCACCTAGTGGATTGTCGTAAAGTTCAGCCTTTGGCGAGGTTTTATATAAGAATTGTTTGTCGGGTTTTTGTGTGAATTTATCGATGTGTAGGGGCGGGATGTAGCCCAGTGGTAAAGCGGTCTAGGATCGATCCCCGTCAGTGAGCCCATTGGGCTATTTCAAGTTCCAGCCAGTTCACCACGACTGGTATATCAAAGCCGTGGTATGTGATATCCTGTCGTGGGATGGTGCATGTACAAGATCCCTTGATGCATTAGGAAAAATATAACGGGTTTCCTCTGATGTCTTCGAGTCAGAATTACCAAATGTTTGACATCCAATAGTTAATTAATCAATGTGCTCTAGTGGTGTCGTTAAACAAAACAAACTTCTTTATCGATGTATAGGCCTAACAGTCACAAACTACGCTACGCTACGCGATTTTATACCCAACTGTGACTGTTATACATCGATAAATTGACAAAAATTACAAACATTTTGTATAGTTACAAACAACACTATAAAGTTACAGTTTAGTGAAACATGAGTCTGTGACTTAGAAATGGTGAAATATCCTCTTAAAATAGACTAAAACTCGACTCCATAACTGTTACTTCTTAAACACACGTACGTTTTTAAAAATATGACAAATGCAATTTGTAATATTAAAAACACCAGGATGACCAAAAACACTTCGAATGTACGGCAATGGATAATCTTAACAATAAAATCTAGGTAAAGTATGATTTTAGTTATCAAAAACGGCTCTAATATTTCAAAAATATGCCTTAGTGTTTAAAAACTAGGGCATGTCCCTTTAATTTACAGGCACTTTTCCATAGCTTGACCATCTACTACATGGTTTTCAGCTGTGTGGTTTTCTTTTGTTTTTTTATATATCAGTAAATAGAAAAGATCTCCAAGAGACTATTTGTTGCCTTTGTTAACCAGTTCCCCACGACTGGTGTATCAAAAGCCGTGGTATGTGGTTATAAAAGATCCTTGTTGCTAATGGAAATATTAAACGAGTTTCCTCTGAAGACTACATGTCAGAATTACCAAATGTTTGACATCCAATAGCCGACGATTAGTTCTCTAGTGGAAGTAAAGTAAAGTTTGTTTTATTTAACGACGCCACTAGAGCACATTGATTTTTATCTTATCATCGGCTATTGGACGTCAAACATATGGTCATTCTGACACTGTTTTTATTTTTAGAGGAAACCCGCTGTGACCACATAGGCTACTTTTTTACGACAGGCAGCAAGGGGTCTTTTATTTGCGCTTCCCACAGGCAGGATAGCACGAACCATGGCCTTTGCTGAACCAGTTATGGATCACTGGTCGGTGCAAATGGTTTACTACACCTACTCATTGAGCCTTGCGGAGCACTCACTCAGGGTTTGGAGTCGGTATCTGGATTGAAAATCCCATGCCTCGACTGGGATCCGAACCCAGTACCTACCAGCCTGTAGACCGATAGCCTAACCACGACGCCACCGAGGCCGGTAGTTCTCTAGTGGTGTCGTTAATAAAACATTTTTAATTTTTTTTAATTTTTAAAAAAAATTGTATTTATTATTTGTTTGTTTGTTGTTGTTGTTTGTTTTGTTTTTGTGGGGTTTTTTTTTGGGGGGGAGGGGGTTGTTATCCACTAAAATTATAGTAAATTAATATTAGTAAAAAAAAAATTCATTGTATAATATAGTTGGGTTTTTAAAAAGAATATATAACAAAAGTGTTTTAAGATGTGCTAAACATGAACAGTTGTATAATGTAGTTGTGGGGTTTTTTTTAGGTTTTTTTTAAAGATTATATAACAAAAGTGTTTTAAAGCCGCACACCCTAGTTCCATCCAGCGAAAATAAATTATAATTTGGTTAATCTACAAACCTGTAACACACTTAGATCACGTTTTTATCAAATGGAGTGAAAAAGCAGGTTTTATATCGATAAATACCATGGGAATCCCCATGTCCCAATTGCTTGAAATAATTTTGAAAGTTAGTATTCTGATGTCACCGGTAGAAGCACAACAATGCCTACGTCACGACAAATTTCACAGACTTGGGGTGCGTTCGTTTCACCTCTCCTGGACATGTTCCAACTGTTCTGTCCTGGTTGTATCCCCTCTCCAGATATCGTAAGACTTAGCAAAATTATTGGTTTTAAGGGTTTGTAACGTTTTGTATTGAGACACTTACTTGTCTGAACTTTATTGTTACTGAAAATGTTCACTAACTGTGAAGAAAAATCTCACAAATGAACAACAACAAATCGGATGTTGATTGCGCGAACTGTGCACGAGAAAACAAACCGAACCAAAATGATAACGGTCACGTGATATACCAACGTCTGTGACATTAAAAATAGATTGGACCTCGCTTGTTTAACGGTTTTTTCTCGACAACACGTTTTGTGAAAAAATGCAAAAAATGCATTTCGTGGTTTTACAAACATCAGGATTACCAAAAAGCACTTCAGGTGAATGGAAATGTGTATTCTAAATAATAAAATGTAAGTAAAGTGCAATTTTATTTGTGAAAAATGGGGTTTAATAGCGAAAAACAACGCCGTAATGGTTAACAAATAAACGTAACTAGGGTGTGTCCCTTTAAGATGTTTTGATTACTGCCACGTTGATTTCAAACAGACGTTGTTTCTACAAAGTAAATCCAAGAAGAGTTTACGCAGATTAGTGGCACGATGTCTGTTTTGTTTTTGAAACAAACAGCTGACTTGGCGTCAATTAGCGCGCTCTTTCCCATGTACCTATAACCTACTAACTCAACAATCGGCCCGACCTGCAGGCATATTTCTTAAAGGTACATAACCTACTTTTGATAACTGCTGCTACTGGTGCTCCCTTGCACCTGCCAGTGCAGGCGGTCCTTCCTACTTCCCACCCCCACCTTTCCTGTCCTGGACAGAGAAGCCGGCCGAGGTCGGCTCTTGTGCCCAGGACAGGCGTGCGCTACAACAGCTTGCTCTGAATGTGCACGTAAAGCCCTGTGACGTGACCTGACCTGACTGCTGCTACCTGTCCTACCGACCTCTGTGGCGCAGTGGTTAAGCCATCGGACTACAGACTGGTAGGTACAGGGTTCGCAGCTTGCGTCGAAGGATCGAACCACCTCGGTGAATCCATTCAGCTGATTGTTTTTTTCTCGTTTCAACCAGTGCACCACAACTGGACAAAGACCGTGGTATGTGCTTTCCTGTCTGTGGGAAAATGCCATATAAAACATCCCTTGTTGCATTAGTAATAATGCAACGGGTTTCCTCTGATGACTGCAAGTCAGAATTACCAAATGTTTGACATCCAATAGCCGATGATTAATTAATCAATGTGCTCCAGTGGTGTCGTTAAACAAAACAAACTTCTTCTCTTGTCTTTGCCTTCTTCTTCCATGCTACTGTATTGCTATATCTGTTTTGTCTGTTGAGGACTGCCACAGTACTTCAAAGCAGGGGAGGATCTAGGATTTCGTTCGGGGCCACGCTGAATGGAAATTTAAAAAAAAACCCGAAAGACATGTTTTATTTAACGACGCACTCATCACATTTTATTTACGGTTATATGGCGTCGAACATGTGGTTAAGGACCACACAGATATCGAGGGAGGAAACCCGCTGTCGCCACTTCATGGGCTATTCTTTTCGATTAGCAGTAAGGGATCTTTTATATGCACCAACCCACAGACAGAATAGCACATACCACGGGCTTTGATATACCAGTCGTGGTGCACTGGATTGGTAAAAAGAAGCTCACAGACATTTTCAGGGCAGTTTAGTATTGTATATTATGTGTGTGAGTTTAAATGCAGTCATTAACAAGGGACCGGCCTCGGTGGCGTCGTGGCAGGCCATCTGTCTACAGGCTGGTAGGTACTGGGTTTGGATCCCAGTCGAGGCATGGAATTTTTAATCCAGATACCGACTCCAAACCCTGAGTGAGTGCTCCACTTGCACCGACCAGTGATCCATAGCTGGTTCAACAAAGGCCATGGTTTGTGCTATCCTGCCTGTGGGAAGCGCAAATAAAAGATCCCTTGCTGCCTGTCGTAAAAGAGTAGCCTATGTGGCGACAGCGATTTTCCTAAAAAAAAATCTGTGTGGTCCTTAACCATATGTCTGACGCCATATAACCGTAAATAAAATGTGTTGAGTGCGTCGTTAAATAAAACACTTCTTTCTTTCATTAACAAGGGTACTCCAAACGGGTTTGAGGGCGGGACGTAACCAAATGGTAACGCGTTCCCTTGATGCGCGGTCGGTCTAGGATCGATCCCCGTCGGTGGACCCATTGGGCTTTTCTCGTTCCAGCCAGTGCTCCACAACTGGTGTAACAAAGGCCGTGATATATACTATCCTGTCTGTGGGATGGTGCATATAAAAGATCCCTTGCTGCTAATCAAAAAGAGTAGCCCATGAAGTGGCGACAGCGGGTTTCTTCTCTCCAATATCTGTGTGGTCCTTAACCATATGTCCGACGCCATATAACCGTAAATAAAATGAGTTAAGTCCGTCGATAAATAAAACATTTCCTTCTTCCTTCAAAACGGGTTGTGTCGAGGGGGTGGTGGGTGGGGAGCACGGGACCCCATGTGAACACCCTCTGGAACAGACGGTGTCAAGAGTTGCTGGTTCATTTAGTTTATTTCGTACTACATACCGTATAAACATCATTGGAAATGAGTATACAAATATGTGGCAATTAGCATCCCATGAACGAAATTGTAGGTAACAAAACATCCAAGATTCACAAACTAATCTTTCAGACAAAACTACGTCACAGGTTCAACTAATCGAACACGTGTCTTTAATACCTTTCTTAGGGCGGAACATAGCCCAATTGTCAAGCGCTCGCTTGATGCACGGATCGATCCCTGTGGTGGGACCATTAGGTTATTTCCCGCTCCAGCCAATGCACCACGACTGGTATATCAAAGGTCTTGGTTTGTGCTATCCTGTCTGTGGGATGGTGCATTTAAAATATCCCTTGCTACTAATAGAGAAATGTACCGGGTTTCCTCTCTAAGACTATATGTAAAAATTACCAAATGTTTGACATTCAATAGCCGATGATTAATAAATCAATGTGCTCTAGTGGTGTCGTTAAACAAAATACATTTTTTTTAGACAAAACTACGTCACATGCTCAACAAATCGAACACGCGTCTTTAATACATTTCTCTTAAAGGCACGTCGCCCCAAAAATATTTCAGCAATATTTCTAAAAAAATGTTTTACGGCTTCTTTGCTTGAAATATTATTCTCTGCACCATGTCATTCCATGTTTTCGGAAGTTGTAGTAAGGTTTTTAACGTCTGTACTGGAACGCGCAATAGCAATGGCAGTCCTCTTATAAACGGAGTTCGAACCGTATATCTTGATAAAGATCAACTCTCTTTTGTAGACAAACCACCTGGCAATGCGTCATGGTTGCGTACCTTCGTGAATCTAATCATAACATCTGTTTGAATCAGTCTTGTGTATAGATACGGTATTGACTAAGTATGTTAATGGCAGATTCGTAATCGCGTATGTTGAGGCATCTATTACACACTTAAGGTTTTATGTCATTTTGGTGTATTATTAAAAAAAAAACTTTGTTTTTGTTTAATGACACCACTAGAGCACATTGATTTAATATCATCGGCTATTGGATGTCAAACATATTATCATTTTAACACAGTCATAGAGAGGAAACCCGCTAAATATTTCCATTACTAGCAAGGGTCTTTTATATGCACCATCCATATTAAATGTATATCAAAGGTCGTGGATGTGCTATCCTGCCCTGCAACTACTGCTGCTGCTGCTGCTACTACTACTACTACTACTACTACTACTACTACTGCTACTACTGCTACTGCTACTGCTACTGCTACTGCTACTACTTACTACTACTACTACTACTACTACTACTACTACTACTACTACTACTACTACTTACTGCTACTGCTACTACTACTACTAGTAGTAGTATTACTACTACTGCTATTACTACAACAACAAATACTACTACTGCTACTGCTACTGCTGCTGCTGCTGCTGCTGCTGTTGCTGCTACTACTACTACTACTACCACCACTATTACTACTATTGCTGAGGCTGCAGCTGCTGCTGCTGCTACTACTACTACTACTACTACTACTACTACTACTACTACTACTACTACTAGTAGTGTTATAATGACAACAACAGCAACAACAACAGCTACTATTACTACCGCTACTGCTACTACCACTACCACTGCTACTGCTGCTACTGCTACTACCACTGCTACTGCTGCTACTGTTACTACTACTATTTATACACTTAAAACCACTACAGTTATCAGCTCTGTTTTGTTTTGTTTTGTGTGGGTTTTTGTTTTAAAGGATTTTTTTTTCTTCTGTTTATTAAAAACAACTTCTGCTAATTAACATAACAAAAAAGCCGTTCAACGCAGCGAGCTTGCAATCAAGAAATCTGCTTTGAGTCAGATTTCTCTTGTTACGCCTCTCTCTCTCGTCTGCGTCGCAGACGTGAAGTTAGTTGACGTGTCACGTGACCACTGTCATCCGAACCCTTTATTTAAATTAAAAACCAGATTTTTGAAATCATGCGAATACTTGGAGAAAGGAAAACGCTTAGCACATTTTAGATGTTCATGAAATACGTAAGTATTTTACTTTTGTGTGTTGTGTATTTTACAATTTAGATATATTTTGTTTATAGTATGTCTTTTATAATTCATATTTATTTTAGTTTAATTGTTTTTTGTTGTTGTTTTATTATAGGATTGCTATATTACAAATATAGCAATCACATACATGTAATAAGAAAACAATGAAACAGATAAAGTGAAATACATATAAATCATAAAATAGAAACTTTGTGTACTCTAAGGAGAGAAATAGCAAAAATTAAAGCGCTTATTCTACTAATTATTATGGGGGTTTTTTGTACTTTATATTATAGCATTGGTTTGAGTATTTTGTATTGGTGTATTAGAATGACACACACAGTATGTAAACTTTGTTCTGGAATGTTTATGCTATTGTTGTTAGTTTATTTGATATAAAAGTGTTATGGTTTGTATTTTGTATTGAAAGATAATGATATGGTTTGTGTTTTATATTTTGTATTGAAGTGTCAGTGTTATGGTTTGTGTTTTTTGTATTGAAGCGTCAATGTTATGGCTATGATTTGTGTATTAAATTGAAGTGTCATTGTTATGGATATGGTGTGTGTTTTATATTGAGGTTTTAATTGATGTTATGGTTTGTGTTTTGTATTGAAGTGTCAATGCTATAGATATGGTTTGTGTATTGAATTGAAGTGTCATTGTTATGGATATGGTGTGTGTTTTATATTGAGGGTTTAATTGATGTTATGGTTTGTGTTTTGTATTGAAGTGTCAATGCTATAGATATGGTTTGTGTATTGAACTGAAATGTCATTGTTAAAGATATGGTGTGTGTTTTGTATTGAAGTTTTAATTGATGTTATGGTTTGTGTTTTATATTGAAGTGTCAATGCTATAGATATGGTTTGTGTATTGAATTGAAGTGTCATTGTTAAGCATATGGTGTGGGTTTTATATTGAGGTTTTAATTGATGTTATGGTTTGTGTTTTGTATTGAAGTGTCAATGCTATAGATATGGTTTGTGTATTGAACTGAAATGTCATTGTTAAAGATATGGTGTGTGTTTTGTATTGAAGTTTTAATTGATGTTATGGTTTGTGTTTTATATTGAAGTGTCAATGCTATAGATATGGTTTGTGTATTGAATTGAAGTGTCATTGTTAAGCATATGGTGTGGGTTTTATATTGAGGTTTTAACTGATGTTATGGTTTGTGTTTTGTATTGAAGTGTCACTGTTATGGTTTGTGTATTGAATTGAAGTGTCCGTGTTAAGGATATGGTGTGTATTTTATTTAGTGAAGTTTTAATTGATGTTATGGTTTGCGTTTTGTATTGAAGAGTCAGTGTTATGGTTTATGTTCTTTATTCTGGAATGCTGTTTATGTTATGGTATGTGTTTTGTATTGCATTGTTCAACTTTTGATTTGTGTCTCATATTTAACTCCTGATTTAGCCCTGTATATTTTTGTTTTATGTTTATTTTTGTATTGCAATGCTTAAGTTAGTTACACTACGAACTTTTGTCCATTTAATTAATTTGGAAATACATTGCGTTTACCAATATTTCAATACAGCTGTAACGCCCTTCATATTAGATATCAAGGTCAAATCGACATCAAATTGCCAAAATAACCCCATATTTAACATTTTAATTTCTGTACAGTTTTAAAACACAAACCATATCGTATATTCCCCATAGCTCTTTACACTGTGGTTTTGCATAATTAAATAATTATTTTTATTTTTTAATGAAAATAATTATATTTATATTATTTATCTTTCTTAGACACCCAATAGCCAATGTGCATTTTTGTGCTGAAGTGTCGTTAAAAATGTATTCATTCATTCATTCATTCATTCTTCCATCCATCCATCCATCCATCCATCCATCCATCCATCCATCCATCCATCCATCCATCCATCCATCCACCCATCCACCCATCCATCTGTCCGTCCGTCCGTCCGTCCGTTCGTTCGTTTGTTCATTCATTCATCCATCCATCCATCCATCCAGTCATCCAGTCATGCATTCATTCATTCATTCATTCATTCATTCATTCATTCATTCATCCATCCATCATTCATTCATTCATTCATTCATTCATTCATTCATCCATTCATTCATTCATCACTTCATTCATTCATTAATCCATTTATTTATCCATTCATTATATAAAGTTAAAAATGGTTTTGCATAACGACACCACTAGATCACATTTATTTATTGGGCTATTAGATGTCAAACATTTGGTAATTTTGACATATATATTATTAGAAAGGAAACCCGCTGCATTTTTTTTATTAGTAGCAAGGGATATTTTATATGCACTATCCCACAGACAGGATAGCACATACCACGGTCTCTGATATACCAGTCGTGGAGCACTGTGGAGAAATAGTCCGTGGAGAAATAGTCCAGGACCGACCGCAAATCAGTCACGTTCTCTACCACTGGGCGACGCCCTGCCCCCTAACTTACATAACTTTAGCTGAAATCTTAATGGTTGTAAATTCATTCATGCTTGCTGGAAACGAGCTTGACACACTATCGGGAATATAGAATGACCGAGAAAACTGGAAAATCGATTAGCAAACTACAGACGGAAATATAACTAGACAATTTATTGCATTTTAAAACGTGAAAATGTGTGTGGTTTAGCCTACATTCACGTAGTTATATACATGTATCCATGCTATTCAAACAGTGGGAAGAAAACTCGACCTGCCTCGGTGGCGCAGTGATTAAGCCCTCGGACTATAGGCTGGTAGGTACAGGGTTCGCAGCCCGGTACCGGCTCCAACCCAGAGCGAGTTCTTAAGTGCTCAGTGGGTAGGTGTAAGACCACTACCCACTCTTCTCTCTCACTAACCATTAATCAACTAACAACTAACTATCTGTCCTGGACAGACATCCCAGAAGATAGCTGAGGTGTGTGCCCAGGACAGCCTGCTTGAAACTTAATTGGATATAAGCACGAAAATAAGTTGAAATGAATAAAAGAAAACTCGACGTGCTGCAGGCTTTTTTTCTGTAATGGGAGAATAATATACAGTGGTACGTGCTGTCTGTCTTTTTGGAAAATGCACATAAAATAATTAGTACTGCTTCAGCGGGGTTTTTTCTCTAACATAATAAGTGTGATGTTTTCATTGAATTAATGTTGGTGCTTGTATCCATGCTCAAGCACGCTGTTCTGGGTACATACCTCAGCTGTTTGGACTGTCTGTCGCAAAGAGAGAGAGAGAGAGAGAGAGAGAGAGAGAGAGAGAGAGAGAGAGAGAGAGAGAGAGAGAGAGAGAGAGAGAGAGAGAGAGAGAGAGAGAGAGAGAGAGAGAGAGAGAGAGAGGAGAGAGACAGACAGACAGACAGACAGACAGACAGACAGACAGACAGACAGAGATAGCAGAACAAAACAGAAGGGAACAGAACTTTATTAACTCAGAACGTCATCGGTTTTACATTTGAGGTGGTTTACAAACATCGCCTCTACCTACACTGAGAGAAAGAAATAAGGAACACTTAGTACTATAGACCAAACTTCAGTCGATATTGGCGTCATAATGTTTGAATGCCGTGCAAAGATGTAATTATATGACAATGAATGTTAGTAATGTGTGAGTGAATGTCAGTAATATGAGATTGAATGTCAGTAATGTGAGATTGAATATCAGTAATGTGAAATTGAATGTTAATAATGTGATATTGAATGTTAATAATGTGATATTGAATGTTAATAATGTGGGAGTGAATGTCAATAATGTGATACTGAATGTTAGTAATGTGATACTGAATGTCAGTAATGTGATACTGAATGTCAGTAATGTGATATTGAATGTCAGTAATGTAAGATTGAATGTTAATAATGTGGGAGTGAATGTCAATAATGTGATACTGAATGTCAGTAATCTGATATTGAATGTCAGTAATGAGAGACTGAATGTTAATAATGTGGGAGTAAATGTCAGTAATGTGACATTGAATATCAGTAATGTGGGAGTGAATGTCAATAATGTGACATTGAATGTCAGTAATGTGTGAGTGGATGTCAGTAATGTGCGAGTGAATATCAGTAATGTAACATTGAATGTCAGTAATGTGGGAGTGAATGTCAGTAATGTGATGTTGAATGTCAGTAATGTGGGAGTGAATGTCAGTAATGTGATGTTGAATGTCAGTAATGTGGGAGTGAATGTCAATAATGTGACATTGAATGTCAGTAATGTGTGGATGTCAGTAATGTGCGAGTGAATATCAGTAATGTAACATTGAATGTCAGTAATGTGGGAGTGAATGTCAGTAATGTGATGTTGAATGTCAGTAATGTGTGAGTGGGTGTCAGTAATGTGCGAGTGAATATCAGTAATGTAACATTAAATGTCAGTATTGTGATATTGAACGTCAGTAATGTGGGAGTGAATGTCAGTAATGTGCGAGTGAATGTCAGTAATTTGGGAGTGAATGTCAGACATGTGATTGAATGTGAGTAATGTCAGATTGAATGTCAGTAATGTTGGAGTGAATGTCTGTAATGTGATGTTGAATGTCAGTAATGTGGGAGTGAATGTCAGTAATGTGGGAGTGAATGTCAGTAATGTGAGACTGTATGTCAGTAATGTCAGACTGAATGTCAGTAATGTGCGAGTGAATGTCAGTAATGTGAGACTGAATGTCAGTAATGCCAGACTGAATGTCAGTAATGTGCGAGTGAATGTCAGTAATGTGCGAGTGAATGTTTATAGTATGTCTTTTATAATTCATATTTATTTTAGTTTAATTGTTTTTTGTTGTTGTTTTATTATAGGATTGCTATGTTACAAATATAGCAATCACATACATGTAATAAGAAAACAATGAAACTGATAAAGTAAAATACATATAAATCATAAAATAGAAACTTTGTGTACTCTAAAGATAAAAATAACAAAAATTAAAGTGCTTATACTAATAATTAGTATGTGGTTTTTTGTACTTTATAATATAGCATTGGTTTGAGTATTTTGTATTGGTGTATTAGAATGACACACACAGTATGCAAACTTTGTTCTGGAATGTTTATGTTATTGTTGTCAGTTTATTTGATATAAAAGTGTTATGGTTTGTATTTTGTATTGAAATGTAAATGATATGATTTGTGTTTTGTATTGAAGTGTCAATGTTATGGTTTGTGTTTTTTGTATTGAAGCGTCAATGTTATGGCTATGATTTGTGTATTGAATTGAAGTGTTATTGTTATGATATGGTGTGTGTTTTATATTGAGGTTTTAATTGATGTTATGGTTTGTGTTTTGTATTGAAGTGTCAATGCTATGATTTGTGTTTTGTACTGAAGTGTCAATGTTATGGATATAGTGTGTGTTTTGTATTGAAGTTTTAATTGTTGTTATGGTTTATGTTTTATATTGAAGTGTACATGCTATGGATATGGTTTGTGTATTGAACTGAAATGTCATTGTTAAGGATATGGTGTGTGTTTTGTATTGAAGTTTTAATTGATGTTATGGTTTGTGTTTTATATTGAAGTGTCAATGCTATAGATATGGTTAGTGTATTGAACTGAAGTGTCATTGTTAAGGATATGGTGTGTGTGTTTTTTATTGAAGTTTTAATTGATGTTATGGTTTGTGTATGTATTGAAGTGTTAATGTTATGAATATGGTTTGTGTATTGAATTGTAGTGTCCGTGTTAAGGATATGGTGTGTATTTTATATTGAAGTTTTAATTGATGTTATGGTTTGTGTTTTGTATTGAAGAGTCAGTGTTATGGTTCATGTTCTTTATTCTGGAATGCTGTTTATGTTATGGTGTGTGTTTTGTATTGCATTGTTCAACTTTTGATATGTGTCTCATATTTAACTCCTGATTTAGCCCTGTGTATTTTTGTTTTATGTTTGTTTTTGTATTGGAATGATTGAGTTAGTTACACTACGAACTTTTGTCCATTTAATTAATTTGGAAATACATTGCGTTTACCAATATTTCAATACAGCTGTAACGCCCTTCATATTAGATATCAAGGTCAAACCTACCTCAAATTGCCAAAATAACTCCACGAAACGTTTTCGCACCTCCCCCCCCCCCCCCCCCCCCCCCCGTTAAGTGAAATAAATAGACCCCATATTTAACATTTTAATTTCTGTACAGTTTTAAAAAACAAACCATATCGCATATTCCCCATAGCTCTTTACACTGTGGTTTTGCATAATTAAATAATAATTTTTATTTTTTAATGAAAATAATTATATTCATATTATGTACCTTAGACACCCAATAGCCGATGTGCATTTTTGTGCTGGAGTGTCGTTAAACATGTATTCATTCATTCATTCATTCTTCCATCCATCCATCCTTCCGTCCGTCCGTCCATTCGTTCGTTCGTTCATTCGTTCGTTCGTTCGTTCGTTCGTTCATTCATTCATTCATTCATTCATTCATTCATTCATTCATTCATTCATTTCATTCATTCATCCATCCATCCATCCAGTCATCCATTCATTCATTCATCGATTCATTCATTCATTCATCCATCACTTCATTCATTCATTAATCCTCATTATATAGAGTTAAAAATGGTTTTGCATAACGACACCACTAGAGCACATTTATTTATTGGGATATTAGATGTCAAACATTTGGTAATTTTGACATATATATTATCAGAAAGGAAACCCGCTGCATTTTTTTTTATTAGTAGCAAGGGATATTTTATATGCACTATCCCACAGACAGGATAGCGCATACCACGGTCTCTGATATACCAGTCGTGGAGCACTGTGGAGAAATAGTCCGTGGAGAAATAGTCCAGGACCGACCGCAAATCAGTCACGTTCTCTATCACTGGGCGACGCCCGTGCCCCCTAACTTACATAACTTTAGCTGAAATCTCAATGGTTGTAAATTCATTCATGCTTGCTGGAAACGAGCTTGACACACTATCGGGAATATAGAATGACCGAGAAAACTGGAAAATCGATTAGCAAACTACAGACGGAAATATAAAAAACACAACAACAAACAACTAGACAATTTATTGGATTTTAAAACGTGAAAATGTGTGTGGTTTAGCCTACATTCACGTAGTTATATCCATGTATCCATGCTATTCAAACAGTGGGAAGAAAACTCGACCTGCCTCGGTGGCGCAGTGATTAAGACATCGGACTATAGGCTGGTAGGTACAGGGTTCGCAGCCCGGTACCGGCTCCAACCCAGAGCGAGTTCTTAAGGGCTCAGTGGGTAGGTGTAGGACCACTACCCCCTCTTCTCTCTCACAAACCATTAATCAACTAACAACTAACTATCTGTCCTGGACAGACAGCCCAGAAGATAGCTGAGGTGTGTGCCCAGGACAGCCTGCTTGCACCTTAATTGGATATAAACACGAAAATAAGTTGAAATGAATAAAAGAAAACTCGACGTGCCGCAGGCTTTTTTTCTATAATGGGAGAATAATATACAGTGGTACATGCTATCTGTCTTTTTGGAAAATGCACATAAAATAATTAGTACTGCTTCAGTGTGATGTTTTCACTGAATTAATGTTGGTGCTTGTATCCATGCTCAAGCACGCTGTTCTGGGCACATACCTCAGCTGTTTGGACTGTCTGTCGCAAAAAGAGAGAGAGAGAGAGAGAGAGAGAGAGAGAGAGAGAGAGAGAGAGAGAGAGAGAGAGAGAGAGAGAGAGAGAGAGAGAGAGAGAGAGAGAGAGAGAGAGAGAGGGAGACAAATAGACAGACAGACATACAGACATACATACAGACAGACAGAGAGAGAGAGAGAGACAGAGATAGCAGAACAGAACAGAAGCGAACAGAACTTTTTTAACTCAGAACGCCATAGGTTTTACATTTGAGGTGGTTTACAAACATCGCCTCTACCTACACTGAGAGAAACAAATAAGGAACACTTAGTACTGTAGACCAAATTTCAGTCGATATTGGCGTCATATGGTTTGCATACCGTGCAAAGATGTATATATATGACATTGAATGTTAGTAATGTGTGAATGAATGTTAGTAATGTGTGAGTGAATGTCAGTAATATGAGATTGAATGTCAGTAATGTGAGATTGAATGTGAGTAATGTGAGATTGAATGTTAATAATGTGATATTGAATGTTAATAATGTGGGAGTGAATGTCAATAATGTGATACTGAATGTCAGTAATGTGATATTGAATGTCAGTAATGTAAGGTTGAATGTCAGTAATGTGATACTGAATGTCAGTAATGTGAGATTGAATGTCAGTAATGTGAGATTGAATGTTAATATTGTGGGAGTAAATGTCAGTAATGTGACAATGAATGTCAGTAATGTGGGAGTGAATGTCAGACATGTGATTGAATGTCAATAATGTCAGATTGAATGTCA
>NC_054709.1:8935649-9000649 GCF_016097555.1 Gigantopelta aegis | reverse complement strand
TAGGTGTAAATATCTCTTTCATGTCTTGCCATGCCCGCTTTGCACCCACGCCCTTCACCGGGCATGGGTCGTGAGGAGAAAAAAAGAAGAGAAATGAAGCGATAGAAAAAGCTGTGTTCAGTTAGCTTTCACTTTAAAATATTATACAAACATCAAATAGTTTTGTAATACGAAATACTACTATTACTAGTATGAACTAGTTAAACAGTTTATCGAGGCAAGGCCACCAACAACGAACGAACGAACGAATAAACAAACAAAGAAGAAGACAAAAGAAGGGAACAGGGTGTGTATAAATGTATTAAGAAAAACTACGTGATTTGGTGAACAGAATTCTTGACCTGCAAGTTAAGAGTAATGTTTCTTGAAAAGCGCCGTGGACGTTGCATTATGTAAGCGGCGCGATTGTCGTTTGTTTAATCGTGTTGTTCACGAGAGGTCAGAAAACAAGTTAAAACTGACCCGGGCGCGTCGCTTAGAGATCGACAGATAGGTAATGTGTTTAAAATGGCTTATTTTATCAATATGCATGTGTTGTTTATTAAAATTATGTTAACCTTTTTTATTTAAAAAATTTACAGACGTGTATCTTGTTTCGATGTGGAGCGACTGATTTTGTTTAAAGTAGAGATATGTATTCTGTTTAACATGGAGATAAATGTACCTGGGTGATAGTGCCCCCTTCCCCGACTGCACGAAGGCGCAAGTCATATAATAGTCTCTCTCCCCACCCCCATCCGAACCCCACTTATATTCTTTAGGTTTAGGGCCCGTGGAGTAAATATAATAAGGAAACTGTTGAGTTCGACCCGTACCCCTCTATATCAAAGGCTCTAAAGACTAACCCTAACCCTATACCTAAAACTATCCTAACCATTGAAGGGGGGTACGGGTCGAACTCATGCCAATTGGGGAACCATTGGGGAACCATTGCCAGTGGTATTTGAAGTGTGTGTGTGTGTGTGGGGGGGGGGGGGCGCACTGCGAGTTTGATGGGCCAGGGGGAGGGAAATTTAAGCTTAAGGACCCAAAAGGGTTGAGAGGGGGTTCGGGGCCAGTCCCCTCCCCGTTTTACAGCCCCTGGGATTATTTGTTTCCTTCGACTACGAGTATCACAGAGGCATCGGTAGATAACAGCCACTGCCGTGAGGATGTGGTAGTGGTGTGTGTGTGTGTGTGTGTGTGTAGTATTATTGCCTTTCAATTAGGGCTACTATCAACGGGGTGGGGTGGCGATGACTTATCTTCAGAGTTGGTGGATAACTTGTTAGTTTTTTTTCTAAGACTATATATCAGAATTAACAATTGTTTGGCATCCAATAGCCGATGATTAATAAATCAGTGTGCTCTAGTGGTGTCGTTAAACAAAATAACTTCAATATTGTATGTTCATGCAATGATGCGAATGAGTGCATGACCTATTGAATTTTTCGTTTCACTCTTTGTTCTTTAGCTCTTTTTTTTTTTTCAATATGTTAAAGTTAAATTTGTTTTGATTAACGACATTGCTAAAAGACATTGATTTATTAATCATCGGCTGTTGGTTATAAAACATTTAGGAATTATTCCATTAGTAGCAAAATATCTCAAACATTTGTAATTTTGATATAATGTCTTAGAGAGGAAACCTACTACATTTTTTTTTTATTATATACTTTTTAAAAATGTAGGGGAATCTGAAATATTAATATCAACTATTAGACCACAGACATCCTAGTAAAGAATGTTCAGGTCTGTTTATGAACACACCATAGTTTGGACATGCATCACGCAGTTGCCCCGTACACGTGCGTGGGTTGTCATTCTTGATTTTGACAATTTCCAGGAATGTTCATTAATCACTGTGGAACATTATTTCTGTCAATCTTTTTCATTCTGTTGATCATACAGTTGATATTGTTTTGTTTTAGTAATTGTTATTGTTTGAATTTGCGATTTACTGGAAAAACCCCGTCAACTTTCAAATTTCACTTCTAACTCCAATCGTCCTTCAAGATATTTGGTGATCATAACACCTACTGTAATACTGAACTACTGGTTGTAATGTTTGCCCAGTTAATTCACTATTATCATATATCCATTCCCCACAGCTAATATACCTTACAATTTTGGCAATTGTAAATTCTTATTAGAGTTCCCCTGATTTTTTTTAAAGAGTATATTAGCAAGGGATCTTTTATATGCTCCATCCCATAGACAAGATAACACATACCATAGCCTTTGATATACCAGCCGTGGTCCACTGTCTGGAACAAGAAATAGCCCCAATAGGCCCACCGATGGGGATCGATCCCAGATCGACCGCGCATCAGGCGAGTACTTTACTACTGGGGCTACATCCTGTCTGTTTACAACTGTGTCTTCCTACTCGATATACCGGCCTCGGTGGCGTCATGATAGGCCATCGGTCTACAGGCTGGTAGATACTGGGTTCGGATCCCAGTCGAGGCATGGGATTTTTAATCCAGATACCGACTCCAAACCCTGAGTGAGTGCTCCGCAAGGCTCAATGAGTAGGTGTAAATCACTTGCACCGACCAGTGATCCATAACTGGTTCAACAAAGGCCATGGTTTGTGCTATCCTGCCTGTGGGAAGCGCAAATAAAAGATCCCTTGCTGCTAATCGGAAGAGTAGCCCATATAGTGGCGACAGCGGGTTTCCTCTCAAAATCTGTGTGGTCCTTAACCATATGTCTGACGCCATATAACCGTAAATAAAATGTGTTGAGTGCGTCGTTAAATAAAACATTTCTTTCTTTCTTTCCTACTTGATATGAACTACATAATATTGTATAATTACGCATGTTTTATTGTCTTTATGTACTATAGGTTACAACGCCCACATTACCGAATAACCTCTCTGTCTGTCTGTCTTTCTTTCTGACTCAGTGAAAAATGGTCTGGAAGGATCGGAAAGCTCTCAGACGTTTTTTTATATTGGTTAATGAGTTCTCTCCGAAACATCCAGTCGCGGAATGTGCAATAATAATAAAAAAATTTTTTTTTTTTTAAAACATAATTTAAAAACCTGACCTGTTTTTCATTTTAACTGATCGTTCTGATGGTGTAAAGGAAACTCATAATCTTACACTCGAGCGTAAAAGAAAAAACCCTGATTTTACTACTGAACGGGTAACATGAGACTCTCCTTAACACATGCTATGTGGACATTAAAGCTGGAATTTGAAGTGTAAAATGTTTTTATTCATTAAAAATGTATCATCCAGATTTTAGTTTTGAGGTTTAAATTCAAATGTAAGACACGCGCCTTAAAGGGACATACCCTAGTTTTTAAACACTAAATCATCTTTTTGACTATTAGAGCCGTTTTTGATATCTGAAATCATACTTTACTTAGATTTTATTGTTTAGATGATCCATTTCCGTACATTCGAAATGTCTTTGGTCATCCTGTTGTTTTTAATATCACAAAATACATTTGTCATATTTTTAAAAACGCACGTGCTTCTGAGAACAAACAGTTATGGAGTGGAGTTTTAGTCTATTTTTTAGGAAGTATTTCACCATTTCAAAGTCATGGACTCATGTTTCACTCAGTTGTAACTTTATTCAAATGTGTTACAGGTTTGTAGATTAACTAAACTTAGTGTTCATTTTCACGGTTTGAAACTAGGATCTGTGTTAATTTTCACGTGTTGAAACTACGGTCTGTCCCCTTTAAGAAGATGCACATATTCCATGTAAACATTAAAACTAGAATTTGAAGTGTAAAATATTTTTATTCATTAAAAATGGGTCATCCAGATTGTTTTTGATGGTCAATAACACTCCATTTTGGAGAAGCGGGGGTGGGGGTATTTATTGTATGTTTGTTTAAACAATATTTATTGCCTGTTAAAACATTTAACGATTTGAGGATTATTGGCAAACTTGGTATGGCCCTTTAGGTACGAAAAGGTTAACATTTGTTTTATTTAACGACACTACTAGAGCACATTGATTTATTAATTATTGGGTAATGGATGTCAAACATTTGGTAATTTTGACATATAGTCTTAGAAAGGAAACCCGCTAAATTTGTTCAATAGTAGCATGGGACTTTTTTGTATATGCACCATCCCACACAGGACAGCACATGCCACGTGCTTTGATATACCGACCGCACATCATGCGAGCTCTCTACCAATGGGCTACTTCCCGGCCCCGCCTTTATGAAAAAAAAGTTTGTTATTAGCGACACCACTAGAGCACATTGATTTGTTAATCATCGGCTATTTGATGTCAAACATTTGGTAATTTTGACATATAGTCTTAGAGAGGAAACCCGCTAAATATTTCCAATAGTAACAAGGATAAGCTGTTGGACAATCAAGCTGACGACAGTGGTTCAAATCCTGTCAAAGCTGACTCAAACTTTCATGCATCTTTCTCATTTAACACCCTCTGCCTATCATTCTCATTATCGTAATATAAAAAACCTTTATAATTTCTCCTACTATTTCAATCTGCTTTGACACTGTCTGTCAGTTTCCTACGACCTACCTGTCTACATTTTTTTCCCATTAGTAGCAAGGGATCTTTTATATGCACCATCCCACAGACAGGATAGCACCAACCATGGTCTTTGATATACCAGTCGTGGTGCACTGGCTTGAACGAGAAATAGCCCAATATGCTCACCGACGGGGATCGATCCCAGACCGACTGCGCATCAGGCGCGCGCTTTACCACTGGGCTACGTCCCACCCCACAACTGTTCAAAGACCGTGGTATGTGCTGTCCTGTCTATGGAAAAGAGCATATAAAAGATCCCTTGCTTCATTAGAAAAATATATAGCGGGATTCCTCTGATGACTACGAGTCAGTTGCCAAAATGTTTGACATCCAATAGCCAATGATTAATTAATCAATGTGCTCTAGTGGTGTCGTTAAACAAAACAAACTCTTTTTCATGGGCGGATCCAAGGGGGGGGGACCAGGGGGACGCGTCCCCCCCAAAAAAAATTGTTCAAGTGCCCTCAAAATGTCCAAGTGCCCTTTTTGTTTGTAGAATTTTTTTTTTTTTAAGTAAACAATAATTATATTGTAAATAAATGAAATCAAGATTTTCGTGTACATGCGCAAGCTTGCAGATATGTGTCTGTGTTATTGAGTCTCAATGGGGCCCCATTGAGGTTCTAACGCGAGTGACGCCAATTTACTTCATTATTGCTAGTATATTATGACGTAGAACTGTAGGAATTCATATTAATTGTAAATATCAAAACTTGTAGTAAGGTGCCCTTTTGACGAGTCAATGTGCCCTTCTTTTTTGGTCCCCCCCTAAAAATATTTCCTGGATCCGCCCATGTTTTTTATGGGAGACAAGACGTTTAATTCCGCGAAATTCGTACATACATACTTTACCAGCTCTGACCTTGTTCGTTTGTAAGAAAATAGTTCAGGTTCCCTTTCTCACGTTTCGGTAAGTCGGTTCATTCATGCTTTTCCTCTAAAATACGGGTCATTTGGTTTAAATCATTGGAAGGAGATATTGTGTTTCTTCCACTAAGAGTAATTATTTCAGTTTGTGGATATTAGGGGAAACTGGATCCTAGAAAAATCGAAAGCGTTTCAGACTAAGCGAGATGGTGTCAGAAACGCAGACAGTTAAGAATGTTGGGGCGATTTCCATCTACAGAATAAACTCGAATGTCGTGTACAATTTTAATATTTGAGCTTTACAATGGATCGCTTATTCTCTCTCTCTCTCTCTCTCTCTCTCTCTCTCTCTCTCTCTCTCTCTCTCTCTCTCTCTCTCTGTCTCTATCTATCTACCTATCTATCTCTTACACACACACACACACACACACACACACACACACACACACACACACACACACACACACACACACACACACACGCACGCACGCACTTACTTTAATAAAGTCCAGACTTTAACGTCATGGCAACGCCATTCAAATAGCATTACGTTAAAGTCTGGACTTTATTAAAGTCTAGACTTTAAGTTTTATAAGCACGGGCCCTGGTCGTTTTAATATTTGTAAGAAGCCCAAACTCAATTTTGTCTTCAAATAATTTTAGGAAATAAAATGAAATTTAATCTAGTACAAATATTAGAACGATCAGAAACCCGTTTAATATACAGCCACTAATATTTTATGCAGAACAAATATATTTGATATGTAATTACAATCGTTAAAAAGTCTCTGTTAATCGATAACATCTTAAAAATTGCAGAAAACTCAGGAATATCCCATTAACGTCTGCTCTGGACTTACACTATAGATGGCTGACGCGTATGCCTAGGTCCACGTGGTTGAACATTATATGTGTATGTGTGTGTGTATATATATAGACAGACAGACATACATACATACATACATACATACATACATACATACATACATACATACATACATGTACATACATACATGTACATCTGAAGCGGGATCGACCGCGTACACTGTAGGCCCCATGCATATGGTTGAGTTAAAGAACTTCCTTTTTATGGAAGCTTCGATAGCTCAGAGCGTATCGTGGTTAGTCTTGCAATTTGCGGGCGAATCGGTGCCACAGGTTCGAGTCCCAGCAACGGCATGGGACAATTTGTGAGGCCAGAAAGGATTTAATTATCCCCTGCGCCAGTGCGTTAATATCTATGTATGTAACAGTCAACCTCGACATACATACAATATATAGATATTCATACATCAATACATACATACATACATACATACATACATACATACATACATACATACATACATATATATAACACAAATATAAAGTTTTTAAAAGGATCAAATACAGCCCAGACAGCTGTTTCTGGGACTTCGTGCTTGAACCATACTCGACAAAAAGCACACTAAATTAAAATGAATAAAATAACGCCTGTGATTCATAACGCCTCATTAACGTCTGCTGTTTAATTCCTGTAGATCCTGACGTCTGTTTCCACGTCTGATTTTTGTTTTTTAATAGACTGGTTTGTTTCCGAATTAACCGAAAATGCACGAATCTGGATAACAATTAGTCATATTAGGATTACTATCCAACACCTAGTTAGGATTACAAGCGAATTACTACGCATTGTTACGCAAATGTCAACTAATTTTTCCCGACCGTCTCCATCGTTTTTGCCCGAATTCAAAGATTTCCTTCAGCACTGGGGAGGGGTGGGGGGGGGGGGGGGGGGGGAGTACGCTTATGTGTGTTTGTTGGTCGTTAAACAAAAAATCTGCTCATCTGAATTTAAAGTGTTTTGACAGCCAAACGATAAATTGTGGGTTACGTAGAACATCTGTCGTCTCGACTCCATCAGTGTATTCATGTAACAGACGACATATGTGTGGCACTGGAAAAAACCCAAAACCCTCTAAGAAATGAACCAAAACAAAAAATTCAGAAACTAATCAACATAGTTAAAAATCTTGAAAATACTTGAACAGTTATTGTTAGCAAGTAATACGATACGTTTTTGTTTCAGACTGATGCAGACTGTTTATTGTGGGTTTTTTGTTTGTTCCCAGGTGGCGCTGATGCCATAGACAGGAAGTGGGAAAGCGTAGAGCCATCATGAAGGTGGTGCGATCTATGGTGACGGTTGCCAAAATTTCGCTGTTCTTCTTGAATATATATGTCCTAGCTGTTGTGCTTGTAGTAGTTCTAGGTAAGTCTGTTTTCTGCCTTCATCATTCATAAACAACAGACCGGGGCGAATCCAGGCCAATTAAAAAAAAGTATTTATGTATTTAATTATTATTATTATATTTAAAAAAATTGTTTTTAATTTAATTTAATTTAATTTTTAAGTTTTAATTATATTATATTATATTATATTATATTATATTATATTATATTATATTATATTATTCAGGGCTTCTAGATTATGGTAGACCCACTCCCATGGCTAGTGATATTCAGTGTTGGGCTAGTATATACCTACTATAACTAGCCCGACGGCTAGTGGACAAAAACCCTTGTTAAATGCCCGCTCTTTCCACCCCCAATCTAAAGCTCTATCCCCCTCTTTAGGTGACATATCTGATTATTATTATTATTAGTAAAATTGTATTTATTTAAAGTAGGGCTAGTGAATTTTTAATCATGGCTAGTATTTTTTTTAAATCACTGATCCCATGGCTAGTGTAGTGTCCTGATTTATTATGATTTTTTTTTCTGGGTTGGGGTTGGGGGTGGGGTTGGGGGTTTGGGTGGGGGGGGGGGCACTAAGGGAAAAAGGGCACATGAACCAACTCGCGAAAAGGGCAACCCAGTTAAAATGTTTAAATTCCCGAATGTGCGAAACTAGGGGTGTTATAAAAACATCTGGTTATACCGAAAGTGAGCCACGAAAGGTACCATTTTCTGCAGTTAATACTTTGAGGTAGGGGTTGTAGTACTGATATTTATGGGTCATAGTTTGTTTTGATATATTGCATATAGTGTTTTTAAACACAAACGTTAACATGGTCTCCTATGGGATTTTATTTGGCATAGTCATACCTTCAGTCGATTGCACATAATCGCAAAAAGATTACTGCGAAGTGCGGCATCGGGGTTGAGTTCAGCCACACCTCGGTGGTGTCGTGGTTAAGCCACTTGTCATAAGGCTGGTAGGTACGGGGTTCGCAGCCCGGTATTGGCTGCCATCCAGAGCGAGTTTTAACGGCTCAATGGATAGGTGTAAGACAACTACACACTTTTTTATTTCACTAACCACTAACAATTAACAACACCGGCCTCGATGGGGTCGTGGTTAAGCCATCGGACATAAGACTGGTAGGTACTGGGCTCACAACCCGGTACCGGCTCCTACCCAGAGCGAGTTTTAACGGCTCAATGGATAGGTGTAAGACAACTACACACTTTTTTTCTCTCACTAACAACTAACGCACTGTCATGGACAGATAACCCAGATAGTTGAGGTGTGTGCCCAGGGACAGCGTGCTTGAACCTTAATTGAATAAAAGCACGAAAATAAGTTGAAATGAATGAGCAGAAAATATGTCCGTTAAAGACTGGTTTATACGCTTCACTGTAAACCAAATGGCCACGTCAGGCACCAGTCAAATAGTTCGCGAACACTAGCGAAACGTGATGCCGGTTGAACTTGGGGCGGGAAAGTAAAACGATGGCTGTCGGCAGGCAGTGCAGACCTAAAGACGGGAAGCGATCAGAAACATCTGAAGTCATTAAAAAGACCTTGCGTGCTATATTATAAATTATACAAAGATTATATTATTATACATTGAAACCCCTCTAAACCGGACACCCTTCTTATCTGTTTTAGAGAGGTTAAGTTATGTAGTGATTTTTTACGAATAGGACCGTGAAAAATGTCCGGTTTAAGGGGAATGTCCGGTTTATAGAGGGTCCGGTTTTGAGAGGTTTCACTGTAGTAGATAAATGCTTTCATTGTTCCAAATGATATCACGTAACTTAAAGAACACGACGTTCCCAGACAGGACAGGACACTACATACCACGACATTTGTGTACTAATCGAAGGGCATTGATTGGCTCTACCTCTGAACTACATATACCATATTTCCAAAACGATATGTCTGTATGACAGATAAATCAACCTCCACTGAAGGGTTTCGAACCATAGACCCTCTGTATAGTTTATTGTATTAAGCATAAAAACAAACAAAAAAACAACACTTATAGCAAAGCATAAATACATCTCAATAATGATTTGGCTGTGGAATTAAACAACACAAAACAAAGAACACAAATTAAAAAAACAAAAAAAACCCCAAAACAAACAAGAACTCGCCGTATGAGAGTCCAGAGTCACCCCCCCCCCCCCCCCCCCCCCCCCCTCCATCCCAACCCCTAGTCTTGGAGAAAATCCTCAAATACGAGCAAAGCAATAGAGAAATTCGGCAAAATGAGCTGACCTGAACACTTTACACAGTGTATTATTAGTATTCTACCGGCCTCGGTGGCGTTGTGGTTAGGCCATCGGTCTACAGGCTGGTAGGTTCTGGGTTCAGATCCCAGTCGAGGCATGGAATTTTTAATCCAGATACCGACTCGAAACCCTGAGTGAGTGCTCCGCAAGGCTCAATGGGTAGGTGTAAACCACTTGCACCGACCAGTAATCCATAACTGGTTCAATAAAGGCCATGGTTTGTGCTATCCTGCCTGTGGGAAGTGCAAATAAAAGATCCCTTGCTGCTAATCGGAAAGAGTAGCCCATGTAGTGGCGACAGCGGGTTTCCTCTCAAAATCTGTGTGGTCCTTAACCATATGTCTGGCGCCATATAACCGTAAATAAAATGTGTTGAGTGCGTCGTTAAATAAAACATTTCTTTCTTTTTTATTAGTATTCTACCCACAATATTAGTTGTAATCCATGTAAAAAAATGCGTAGCGATTCATTTGTAACCCTATATGCCCGTTGCGCTATTTCTCGCTCTAACCAGTGCACCACGACTGGTACATCAAAGGCCGTGGTATGTACTACCCTGTCTGTGGGATGGTGCATATATAAAAGATCCCTTGCTGCTAACCGAAAAGAGGCAGCCCATGAAGTGGCGACAGCGGGTTTCCTCTCTCAATATCTGTGTAGTCCTTAACCATATGTCTGACGCCATATAACCGTAAATAAAATGTGTTGAGTGCGTCGTTAAATAAAACATTTCCTTGTAACTCTATATAGGTGTTTGGCAGTAATGCTATTATGAATAAACGCTGTAATCCACATTCGGGCACTTCTGTTTAATTCGGGGCGCGACTTAGCCCAGTGGTAAAGCGCTCGCTCGATGCGCAGTCGGTCTGGGATCGATCCCCGTTGATGGGCCCACTGGGCGATTTCTCATTCCAGCTTGTGCACGGCGACTGGTGTATCTAAAACCGTGGTATATGCTATCCTGTATGTGGGATGGTGCATATGAAAAAATTCCTTGCTACTAATATTTGTTTAGCGAGTTTCCTCTCAAAGACTAAATGTCAAAATCACCAAATGCTTGACATCCAATAGCCGATGATTAATAATAAGTCAATGTGCTCTAGTGGTGTCGTTTTTTCTGTTTAATTCGGGCAAACATCGCCCCACCCCCCACTTACAAAAATGTGCCTGTGTAAGCAGATTTTCATTTCAACTTATTTCCGTGCTTATATTCTGTCCTGGGCACACACCTCAGCTATCTGGGCTATCTGTCCAGGACAGTGGGGGTAGTTGTTAGTTGGTTAGTGGTTAGTGAGAGAGAAGATGGTGTAGTGGTCATACACCTACCCACTGAGCCCTTAAAGGTCTACAATTATCAAAAACGTAATTCACTATTGTTTGGTAGCTACGTATACCTTTCACAATATATATATGAAGTATCAATAAAATAAAATGTAAAACATTTACCCGGTTTTAATATATTCGCAATAAAAAGTCGCGTTTTCTCCATCGCTTGCCAAAAAGCCTCTGAACTCCAAGAGTGAAGTCACGTGACCCCGTGACGCGCTAACCGGCCTTTCGGTCATTTTACATGGAAGTTGAACACGTGTATTTTTAAAACGCGAAAATGTTATTCTATTGAATTGAATTGTATGTTTGGAATATTATTTTGAAGATATCTTTCAAATGTTAAACATGGTGAACCATTGTTCGGTGTATGGATGTACAAAAGCTGCAGTTAAAGGCAAAAGAAGTTTGCATATTTTTCCGAAAGACAAACCGACATTGTTTGCACGAAAGCAGTTCTTTAAGGGACATTCCTGAGTTTGCTGCAATTTTTAAGATGTTTGTCACGGGGATTCTATAATTCCCGTAACTGAATAAAACACGATTATCAAAATATCTCTCCTAACTGTATATCTATTAGATCTCTCTGTAACAGGCGGTTAAACCCTAGTATGGCTCGTCTAGGTATGATCAGAGATACGATCTTATATAAAGTATATATTATTATAGCACGTTAGTTCTCTAGAAAACACAACAAAAACACAATACACTTTGGAATCTGTATTAACCTACGCTGACAAATGTACTGCCGTAGTAGTTAATTAATAACAACAATAATAACAACCCAGAACTGATCACTTAATTAGTTAATCTCTAGGTGTCTAGTTACACAATATGCGAATCACTTCACCGTGACACAACACCCACACGTGTGATAATTGAGAAACGCTTCCAGGAGAAGTTAATTAATAAAGGAATTACAACACCATTCCTAACTGGTTAATTTTTAATTAACCCTAACTACTCCTTCAGTAACCTTGTAACACAGAATTAATACTGGTACCTATCACAATAAAGACAATAACCTACAGTTTACCTAGGTCTTCTAGGATGACTGGCTAAGCTTTATATTACCAAATACTCGTATAATGTTAGAACAAAAAGTCTACGATTTACTTCGTCAGATGACCGAAGACACTTGTCTAAAGAATATTGGTATAATACAGTATTAAAATATTTAAAGTCACATCAGTCACATCAAGGTTATACACAGAGCAGAAAATATATAATTACCAAAGTCCCGTCTGAACTAACATAGATCGTTCAGTGGACGACGTCCGTGATCCCCTGGAGCCTTCCTAGTTCGTTCTTCCCGATATCTAAAAAAACCTAGCTATTTATTATAAATCAGAATTCGCCTGGGGGTACAAGGCGGTCCTCCCCCTATCATCTGATATTCCTCCTCTCCCAGAGTCGGTATAATTTCTCTGATCGTCAGACTTACTGTCGCCAGTCCGCGACCAATCCCCTGGCCATAAACAGCACTACCGGAGATATTACGTAACTACTAGCCACATGGCCTCCGCACCTGGCTGGATGTGTATTAGACGTACCGATCGAGGACTGTCGCGCAGAAGTATTACGTAACAAGTTGCCCATCTGGGCTTAAGTGCAATGAAACTGCACACGGCCCTCTAACACAATTAAAATCGCCACAGGCGAAAACAAATTAAGAGCATGTACCGTCACAATGTTATTAACTAACAGAGACTTTTTAACTACTGTAATTACATATCAAATGTATTTTTCTGCATAAAATATCAGTGGCTGTAAATTAAATGTGTTTCTGATCGTTCTAATATTTGTACTAGGTTAAATTTCATTTTATTTCCTCAAATATATTTTTTCGTACGTACAAAATTATTTGAAGACAAAATCCAGTTTGTGATTCTTACAAATATTAAGACGACCAGAAACACATTGAACATACAGACACTGATATTCTAAATAAGAAAATATATTTAATATGTAAGTTTAATCGTAGAAATATTTTATTAGTAGGAAACATTTTACAATGTAGCAAACTCAGGAATGTCCCTTTAAACCGAACACATGCGTTTAGGAAAGGACCGTCAAAATGGGATTCGATTTGCAGTGACCACTTCACACCTGGGGATTACGACAATTATCTAAGATGGTCGATGGGAATGGCACCAAAACTTTTGTTAAAGAACTTGTCTGTTCCAAGCCTGTATCCCCCCCTGTTCAGCCTATTTGCAGCCCGGAGCCCGAACGGAGCCCGGAGACAAAAACAAAGCCCGAATGTTAATACCGAGGTGTACATTGTTGATATTTGGCACAAAGATACACCGCAACACGATGTTAAAAAAATAAATGTAGCAAAAAATATATTTTAGAAAAAAATCGCATTTTTTATTTTCGGGTTGTACATAACGATATTCCGAACATCGCCCGAAGACAAAAAACAGATAGTGCCATTTTTTCTAAAAAATATTTTTCCTACGTTTATTGTTTTAACATATACAGTCAGACCTCGTTACAACGACCGTCGTTACTGCGACATTTACACCATCCGACCACAAATTGTCGGGAACAAACGTACATCAGTGTTATTCTGTTCATTACAACGGAATTCACACCTTCTGACACCGCCAGAGCAAATTAGGAACAAACGTGCATCCGACGTCTGAAAACACCTCTTTACAACGACATTACATAATCACAGATACCGTAGCATATTGGCAGCACACACACAACAACTTAGATTCCTTGATCTCGTAGTGAGCTGACTGTGTCACATGCTGTCCGAGCTACCGATGTCTGCGAAATCTGTAGACATGTATTGCTTTTGCAAATAAGCCTTTAGTTAAACCAATTAAAAGATTAACTTCGAACAATAAAATCTTCTATTTTCATATTTTGTAAACGAAACAGGTACCAATCGTAGATGTCTGTAACCAAGTAATGATTAGACTGACGATGAATGCGGCTTGTTTAAAATATTTAATGATGTTTAAAAAAAATATATTTAATGTAGCATTAGAATAAATAGACAAATGCGATAAGTCCGAAATGTCCGAAATGTCCAAACTAACGTCCGATAAGAATGAGCTATTTTCCGAAGAATCATTACATGCTGTCGCCATGCTAACCCACTAATGAATGAGTGGAATTCACCTGATGCTACGTCACAGGTCAGATGCAGGTCAAATCGACTGGATCAGTGTTTTTTCCCGCGAGCGTTTTACAAAAAGTCGCTTTATTAATAATTGGGGTGGTATTTTTGTTTTTCATGGTTAATAATGTAATCTTTATGTATTATTTTTATATACTGTGTATTAATAATGTGCCATGATTGTGGACCTTTAAGAACTCGCTCTGGGTTAGAGCCGGTACCGTGCTGCGAACCCTGTACCTACCAGCCTATAGTCCGATGACTTAACCACTGCGCCACCGAGGCCGGTTTAGCAGGTTTGTTTCTTCTATCAGTCGCTTGCTATCATATTATGTAGTAATTAGCTCTATTTGACACCTAATACCAGCCCAAGATTGAGCGATGTTGGCGATTCGTCGTTAAACAAACATTCCTTTCCTTTCCTTTCACTCCCAATACGTTGTGAAATGCGTGATGGCTATTTGATCTTTGATAGCCGACGCGCTCGGGAGCTGGAATTGGCAAATTGTCTGGGAAATCGAGTCGCAGTGTTTCCATGTAGGTCACGGCGGGTCTCGGCGAGCTCTGATACCAATCTGGGGCTGTCACAGTCGAGTTAACCTTATGTAAAAACATACGTTATGTGCGTGTTGTTTGAAAAAAAGAATTCTGATTTTACTTGACGATATCTTTCAACCATACAGACTATTTATGCGAATGGAAGAGAGAGAGAGAGAGAGAGAGAGGAGAGAGAGAGAGAGAGAGAGAGAGAGAGAGGACGAGAGGGAGAGAGAGAGGAGAGAGAGAGAGAGAGAGAGAGAGAGAGAGAGAGAGAGAGAGAGAGAAACATATATATGAGAATAATATATAAAAGAATATATATATGTGTGTGTGTTTTTTTTTGTTTTTTTTTTTTTGTTATTGTTTTTTGTGTGTGTTTGTTTGTATGTGTTTATATGTGTGTGTTTGTGTTATATATATATATATATATATATATATATATATATATATATATATATATATATATATATATATATATATATATATAGTTCCTGTGCACCAAATAATTGCATATAGAGTATAATTTACTTGAAATCTGGTCATAAAAAAGTCAGTAAATAAACGTGTAACCACTTCCTTCCATGTCCCAGCGGTGCCCAGTCACTTGCACGAGCTATTCATGCTTTGTGATCATAAGTTGCATTACTAGCATTCTTGGTCACATGCTCCTCTTTGACGTCATTTTTCTTATCATTGGACTCTAAAACTATTGTATGGATTCTCATCACTCAGAAAAATACTTTTGTTGGCATCTATCGTCGTCAGTGTGATGTCACGCCTCCAAGAAAATTAACTTCTTCGAAAGATGGGCATGATTGCAGTTAGAATGGCACACACGTTGTTGCTAGTCATTTTAGTGTTCATTGGTGTTCATCAGAAAACTATGCAGTGTCTGCGGAGATGTTCTCGACAGTTTAGGAATACTAGGGATCTTCCATGTTTAGTGAGTCGACACGTGACGTCATGTTAACCAGTCGTCAATATCAAGCGGGTCCACATGTGGAATCATTTGGAAATGACAAGTTTAACATCCCAATACATCCCTGTGTTAAGGCCAGTCAGTGGGAGAACTTTACGCAACCGATTAGGTGATCACAACGTACGACCATGACATGACGTCAATACGTTGTTCTGTTGTATCGTCACCGACGGCGCACCAAGCATTGTGTAGACCGTATTTCAGGTTCAGAAGACAGGAGGGGATCACTGTACTTTTGACAGATAAATAGTACATCTATGTAAAACACAATATTTTAAAATTTTATAAATATACGTCTCACTGAAATTTTAATGATGCACAGGACCTTTTTTCCGTGAGTGTATATATATATATATATATATTCTTACAAATATTAAGACGACCAGGGCCCGTGCTTATAAAACTTAAAGTCTAGACTTTAATAAAGTCCAGACTTTAACGTAATGCTATTTGAATGGCGTTGCCATGACGTTAAAGTCTGGACTTTATTAAAGTGTGTGTGTGTGTGTGTGTGTGTGCGCGTGTGCGCGTGCGTGCGTGTGTGTGTGCGTGTGCGTGTGCGTGCGCGCGTGTGTGTGTTTGTGTGTAAGAGATAGATAGACGGACAGACACACACAGAGAGAGAGAGAGAGAGAGAGAGAGAGAGAGAGAGAGAGAGAGAGAGAGAGAGAGAGAGAGAGAGAGAGAGAGAGAGAGAGAGAGAGAGAGAGAGGTGTTGTGTTAAAGAGATAAATAAAACAAAGCAGAGAATACGTACATACACAGTAAATAGAAAACATAACATGTCTAGTTTTCGATCAAACATCAGATAATCTCGCAGAGTAAAATATACACACAATACCGCCCGACAAGAGGTTTTTTTTCTAAAGGAAAGGAAAGGAAAGGAGTGTTTGTTAACAGATGGTTTCACCGATTATTGCACTTAAGTAGTAAAGCATATGCATATTCAGGAGGGCGATGCTTTTTTTTTTTTTTTTACTTCTTTTTTTTTTTTTTGATTGGACAGAAAAAAGTGGGTATATTTATAGTCCGTTCCACAGGGATCGCATTTTTTATTTTCATACTATGTAATTTACTACAAGTTATTTATTTCCGAGCCGATTGATTTGTAAATTGCACACACAAATTGTATTTCTTTGTTATGTCCAAAACACTTTTACTTTTCTTCTTACGTTAAACCAAACTGAAATTATTTACAAAAAACAACAACATTTTAAAAGAATGATGGGACGGATTATATATTTGTTTTCTTGTCCTTAATTGCCTTGGTCCATACTCATTGACCATGATGCCCGCTCATTTCAGGCCCATACCCTGATCAAAATCCTAAGGACTTTTTATAAACAAATGAAACACTATACAAATTAAACCCTGAGATGTGTATGCTATTTTCTGCAGTAAAAAAAAGAAGAGATTCAAAGAGGTGGCAACTGCCCTCCTCCCCCCCCCCCCCCCCCACCGGAGGGTACGGCCCTGCATTTGCCTCGGTACCATTTATCAAAGGCTTCGACTTTGCCCCATTTGGACTCAAAATGTCATCATGCGTCACATTATTATTAATAGTTGAGGCGACAAAGCATTATTTCTGGTATAGATGGCGCTGTTGTAGCTACCGGGGTAAATTTTGACGCGCAGTGTCAAAAATCGACGAGCGCACTGACCAGGAAGGAAATGTTTTATTTAACGACGCACTCAACACATTTTATTCACGGTTATATGGCGTCGGAGCGCTGACCAGAGACCAGAAATGCATTTTGTTTGACCTATATATATATATATAAACCCTCACAAGTTAATTAAAACTTGTTAAAAAAGTTAACAAGAAATATAAGATGACGGATCGAGATATAAGCTTTAAATTTGTGAAAATGTTCATTAAGTATGTATTTTGTTGCTGGGTATGTATCATTGCAACAGAATCCATGTTCGAAAACTGTTTTTCTTCTGAAATATTTACGTTCCTTAACGTATGGGCGTGACACACTTTTGAAAGTCTCACAACAGTTGTTAAAGCGTGTAATTTATGTGTGAACTCATACTGTGAAAAGTTAATACAGCCAAGTCTAGACTGCACTCATTGTCACGTGCAACATCACGACAGGAAAAAAGGAGGAATGTTAAGGAAAAAAAAAAAAGAGAAGAAAAAAGGAAAAGAAAAAAGGAACAACTTCAAAAGACACATAAATTTACACAAACGTATTTACAGACAATACAGACCCACACACACACACCAAACCACACGTACACACAAAATACACACGTACGCGCGAGCGCACACACACACACACACAAACACACACACACACACACACACACACACCACGCCAGACAACACGTACACACAAAATACACACGTACGCGCGAGCGCGCACACACACGCGCGCACACACACACACACACACACACACACACACACACACACACACACACACCACGCCAGATCACACGTACGCACACGTACATACAAAAGCAAACGAACACACAAACACATATATACAAGCAAACACACACACACACACACACACACACACACATACAAACAACACTCATAAACACAATTTCATGCACGCACGCAAAAAATACACGTACACGCACACACAAATAACATGTGTATACACAAATAACATATTTACCCAGATAGACACGTACACAAAATAGCACTCGTGTACACAAACAACACGTACACGCAGAAACAACACACGTACACGCAGAAACAACACACGTACACGCAACACACGTACACGCAGAAACAACACGTACACGCAGAAACAACACACGTAGACGCAGAAACAACACACGTACACGCAGAAACAACACACGTACACGCACAAACAACACACGTACACGCATAAAGAACACACGTACACGCACAAACAACACACGTACACTCGTTTAGACAGTACACCCGTGGTGTATCTAATGTGTATTATTATTTATATACTCTTTAAAAAAAAGTAGGGGAACTCTAATAAGAATTTACAATTGCCAAAATTAGTTGTGGAGAATGGTTATCTGATAATAGTGAATTAATTGGGCAAACATTACAACCGGTAGTTCAGTATTACAGTAGGTTTTATGACCACCAGAGATCTTAAAGGACGATTGGGGTCAGAAGTGAAATTAGAAAGTTGACGTTGATTTTTTTATCAGTAAATCGCAAATTCAAACAATAAAAATGACTAAAAACAAAACAATAACAACTGTATGATCAACAGATTGAAAACAGACTGACAGAAATAATGTTCCACGGTGATTAAGGGACCTTCATGGAAATTGTCAAAATCGAGAATGACACTGCACGCACGTGTACGGGGCAACTGCGTGATGCACGTGCAAACTATGGAATGTGTTTCGGTGTGTTCATAAACAGACCTGGACCTTCTTTACTAGGATGTCTGTGGTCAAAACGTATGTTCGGTCTAATAGTTGATATTAACATTAATATTTCAGGTTCCCCTACTTTACTAGGATGTCTGTGGTCAAAACGTATGTTCGGTCTAATAGTTGATATTAACATTAATATTTCAGGTTCCCCTACTTTACTAGGATGTCTGTGATCAAAACGTATGTTCGGTCTAATAGTTGATATTAACATTAATATTTCAGGTTCCCCTACTTTACTAGGATGTCTGTGGTCAAAACGTATGTTCGGTCTAATAGTTGATATTAATATTAATATTTCAGGTTCCCCTACTTTACTAGGATGTCTGTTGTCAAAACGTATGTTCGGTCTAATAGTTGATATTAATATTAATATTTCAGGTTCCCCTACTTTACTAGGATGTCTGTTGTCAAAACGTATGTTCGGTCTAATAGTTGATATTAATATTAATATTTCAGGTTCCCCTACTTTACTAGGATGTCTGTGGTCAAAACGTATGTTCGGTCTAATAGTTGATATTAATATTAATATTTCAGGTTCCCCTACTTTACTAGGATGTCTGTTGTCAAAACGTATGTTCGGTCTAATAGTTGATGTTAACATTAATATTTCAGGTTCCCCTACTTTACTAGGATGTCTGTGGTCAAAACGTATGTTCGGTCTAATAGTTGATGTTAACATTAATATTTCAGGTTCCCCTACTTTACTAGGATGTCTGTTGTCAAAACGTATGTTCGGTCTAATAGTTGATATTAACATTAATATTTCAGGTTCCCCTACTTTACTAGGATGTCTGTGGTCAAAACGTATGTTCGGTCTAATAGTTGATATTAACATTAGTATTTCAGGTTCCCCTACTTTTTTTGAAGAGTATATATACATGTACAGTATTATCATGTTTAGTCAAACCTGCCCGAGCGGCCACCTGTCCCATGCAGCCACTGTAATTCCTCCCGAACAAATATTTGAGTGTTAAGTCACCTGTATTAAGCGACTATCCGTCTAAGGCGGCCAGCAACTACTTAAATTGGATCCCAAATCAATAAACTACCTGTGTTAAGCGGCCATTGTTTTATATTTATTTCTGACTGCTTTTTTTTCCAGGTCAGTGGAGAATTTTTCAGAGTCACGACTCTGCTAAGACATACGACAATTCTCATCTGATAATTATGAGGGAGTTGAAAGAGGAAGATAATTTTAAACCAGGTAACAAACCCACAACTTCAACGGGGTCTGGGTTATAATAAACACTCACAGGTATTTTCCCATAGAGCGAAGCACATACCATGACCGTTAGACCAGTTGTGGTTCACTGGTTGGAACAAGACCCCCCCCCCCCCCCCACCCCACCCTCCCAATCGGTCGAATGGATCCACCGAGGTGGTTCGATCTTGCGACGCAAGCACCTCAAGCGACGGTTCTTAGAGACAATTGCAAGCGTTTAGTCAAGGACGCACTGAGAAGAGTTAAAGTTTGTTTTGTTTAACGACACCACTAGAGCACATTGATTTATTAATCATCGGCTATTGGATGTCAAAGATTTGGTAATTCAGACATTAGTCTTACAGAGGAAATCCGCTACTTTGTTCTCTTAGTATTGAGGGGGGCGGGAACCCGCTGTCGCCACTTCATGGGCTACTCTTTTTGATTAGCAGCAAGGGATCTTTTATATGCACTATCCTAGAGACAGAATAACACATACCACGGCCTTCGATATACCAGTCATGATGCACTGGGTTGGAAGACAAATAGCCCAATGGGCCCACCGACGGGAATCGATCCCAGACCGACCACACATCAGATCTTCCTCCAGGCTTCCACTCGGAGAGTGTTCTTGTTCTCAAGACAGATTCCGAGGACTTGCCTATGATTTTCAAACCTGTTTTTTTCTTTTTCTTTTAACGAACATTATCTCGAACCGGCGCTAAGGTTCAAAGATGTTGACTTTTTTAATGGCTGTTTTTTTCTCTTCTCTTTGATGACTTCCTCATGGATCGGGGCAGGAAGTAGCCCAGTGGTAAAACGTTTGCTTGATGCAAGGTCAGTCAGGGATCGATCCCCGTCGGTGGGCCCCATTGGTCTGTTTTTTCGTTACATCCCGTACACCACAAAGGCCGTGGTATGTGCTATCCTGTCTGTGGGATGGTGCATATAAAAGATCCCTTGCTGTTAAAGGGACGTTCCTGAGTTTGCTGCATTGTAAGATGTTTCCGACTAATAAAATATTTCTACGATTAAACTTACAAATTAAATATATTTTCTTGTTTAAAATATCAGTGTCTGTATATTCAATATGTTTCTGGTCGTCTTAATATATGTAAGAAGCCCAAACTGGATTTTGTCTTTAAATAATTTCGTACGTACGAAAAAATTATATTTTAGAAAATAAAATGAAATTTAACCTAGTACAAATATTAGAACGACCAGAAACACGTTTAATATACAGCCATTAATATTTTATGCAGAAAAATATATTTGATATGTAATTACAATCGTTAAAGTCTCTGTTAATCGATAACATCTTAAACATTGCAGCAAACTCAGGAATGTCCCTTTAATGAAAAAATCTAGCGGGTTTCCTCTTGAGACTATAGTGTGTCAGAATTAACAAATGTTTGACATCTAATAGCCGATGATTAATAAATCAGTGTGCTCTAGTGGTGTCGTTAAACAAAACAAACTTTAACTTCCAACGAACATTATCTCGAACCTCCGCCGAGGTTCATGATGTTAACGTTTAATGGTGGGTGTTTTTTTCTTCTTTGGATCTATCAGTAGTAAACTTGTTTGATGCCTTCCTCGTGGATGTGTATTATTTTATTTTGTACACTGGGGGGTGGGGGGGGGGGGGGGGGGGGGGGGTGGTAGGCCTGTGGTACAGCGCTCGTCTGATGCACGATCGTTCTAGAATCGATCCCAATCGGCGGACCAATCTATTCCCCATTGCAGCTAGTGTTTCATGGTATGTCCTAACCTGTCTGGAATGGTGCAAATAAAAGATCCCTTGCTGTTATTTAAAAACAGTATACTACAAAGCGGCAAAAAGCAGCCTATGTATTATGCTCTGTGTTATCCTGTGGACCACTGTCCGACACTATGTGTTGAATGAGTTAAAATATATCCCACCCCTCAACTCTCGTAGCTGTCTCTCTATCGCATCTCTCTCTACTCTGTCTCTCTATCGCATCTCTCTCTCTTCGCTGTCTCTCTACTCTCTCTTTACTCTTTTCTGTCTCTATCTCATCTCTCTCTTCTGTCCTCTATCTCATCTCTGTCCCTCTCCCCTCTCTCTCACTCACCCACACACACTGTCTCTCTCTCTTTCTCTCGCTCTCTCCCTCCCTCCACGTCTCTTCCTATCATGTCGTCTCTCTATCACTGAATCTCTCTCTCTCTCTCTGTGTGTATCTCTCTCTCTCTCTCTCTCTCTCTCTCTCTCTCTCTCTCTCTCTCTCTCTCTCTCTCTCTCTCTCTCTCTCTCTCTCTCTCTCTCATGATCCCCCTCTACCCTCATGTACAGTTATTTTCCATTCACCTCGACTGATTGTACGTGTAGTTTATGTTACGCGTTATATTGTAACATGTAAATTATCTGTTTCAGTTGTCGACCAGAAGAACCCACATCCAGTATTCCAAAACGATAAAGTAAGTATTGTTAATACTACTAATAATAGTAATAAATAGTAATAATAATAATAATTTCCTCGTCCCCTTCAAGATCGAGTTATCTTGGGGAGGGGGTGAGGGGGGGGGGACAGGGGAGGGGGAGAGAGGGGAGAGAAAGAGAGCGACACACACACACACACACACACTAACAGACAGAGACACAGAGATATAGAGAAAGAGATAGATGGGGAGGTAGAGAGAGACAGAGACACAGACACAGAGACAGAACACGATTAGAGCGATAGATAGATATGCGGAGAGGAGAGAGCGATAGAAAGAACTCGACACGGAGTTCAAATGTATGGGTATCTTGTTGATACCTCCCATTCAATATTCTATGAACAAACTCTTGAGTCACGTGACAGTTTAATAGGGTACATGTCCTTGTATTTTTTGCAAAATTACGTGCCCATATCCAAGAGGTTCAGGCACGCCCATCCTGGACCTAACAGCTGACATGGTCAGTGGCCAATTCCGGGACAGGAGAGGATTACCAATGTCACACATATCCACCAATCACAGCTGTTGTTACATTTACTCCTCATGAATATGGTGGAGCGCATCGAACTCCGACCTTGAAAGCACGTGAGTTGGTACAATGTTGGTACTTAATGGGGTAGTATAGTAAGTGGCCACGCTCTGAACAGATCAGACCCTTTTAAAGACCCCAATGTGCAACCTAGGGAGACATCTCAACACCAACTAGGTCCCAGTAACGAGCTACTCTCGGCATAATTTTGTTCCAAAACATATATAGCTTCCCCTTTCCAATTCGGTGGACTGAAAACAAAAATACGCCAGACTTCCTTCATTCAAATTGCGCATCCTTTTCCCTTTGGCATTAATCCTACGGGACATTACGAATTCCATAGCACCCCCCCCCCCCCCCCCCCGCTCATTACCGAACCAGGTTGGGCTCCTGGTGCTCTCTTGCACCTGCCATTGCAGGCTGTCCCTTCTCCCACCCACCCCAAACCTTTCCTGTCCTGCACGGAGGAACCGGCTGAGGCCAGCATCTGTGCCCATGACAGGCGTGCGCTAAAACAGCTTGCTTTAAATGTGCACGTTAAGCCCTATGACCTGACCTGACCTGACCTGACCTAAGTGGTTACATGTGTTTCTTTACAATACCAGAAGTAACCACCGAATATTCTTGGAAGAACAATACTTCATAAGCAAAGAGTAAATTGTACAATGGTAAAATATGATATAATGATGGCTTTTCTTAAAAAGTATAAACAGTATTAAAGGGACATTCCTGAGTTGGCTGCAATTTTTAAGATGTTATGGACTAGCAGACTTTTTAACGATTGTTATTACTTATCAACTGTATTTTTCTGCATAAAATAATAGTGGCTGTATATTAAACCTGTTTCTGGTCGTTCTAATATTTGTACTGGGTAAAATTGCATTTTATTTCCTAAAATATGTTTTTTCGTGCGTACGAAATTATTTGAAGACAAAATCCAGTTTGGGCTTCTTACAAATATTAAGACGTCCAGAAACACATTGAATATACAGACACTGATATTCTAAACAAGAACATATATTTAATATGTAAGTTTAATCGTAGAAATATGTTATTAGTTGGAAACATCTTACAATGCAGCAAACTCAGGAATGTCCCTTTAAATGAAAACATAAATAGTTCCTGTAAATAATTTCCTTTGTTTTGTTTTGCAGGATTCGTACAATCCGGACATATTTGAAGAAGAGATCAGCCAAAGAGTGAAAACCATGAAGTATTGGTGTGACAAAATTCACCCGAAGACTTCCGACCTTTCCGTGAAGTCTCCCGACAAACTATACCACATTCTGGTCGATGACAAACACAAGATGCTCTACTGTCAAATACCGGAAGTTGCGCAGACAGACTGGCTCAGAATCTTGCTATTCATTTCCGGGAAAGTAAACGTCAAAAATCATTTAGCTATCTCAGCCCAGGATGTACATTCGAAATACGCAAAACATTTAAAAAGACTGAGTGAATTTTCGCCAAAAGAACGAAAGAAAAAGATTCAAAATTATTTTAAATTTCTTTTTGTGAGAGAACCCCTCGAAAGACTTGTGTCCACCTATCAACACAAGTTTGCTGCTAAGTATAGCAAATATTTTCATCAAATGTTTGGAAAAAAAATTATAAAAATGTATCGGAAAAAACCGTCCAAAGAATCCCTTCAGAAAGGAAATGACGTCACGTTTTCGGAGTTTATTCAGTTCTTGGTAGATTCCGACCATCTGACAGAAGCACCGCTGAACGAACACTGGCAACAGTACTACAGACTATGTCACCCATGTCTTATGCAGTATGACTTCATCGGGAAGTTCGAAACACTTAACCAAGACATTTCTTACGTTCTAAAGAAGACGTCGGTATTGAAAAAAATTAATGGAAAACTGAGTTCATCGAATTCTAACACCGACAAAACACTACATACATTTTACAAAACAGTGTCAACGTCGAACCTTAGGCGGTTGTGGAAGATCTTTTACCCTGATTACAGTTTGTTTAGTTACCAGTACCCCACGGTCGTAGAAAAGTTGCTCAAAAGTGCGAAAATATACGAGGATTACTGATACAGGTTTTATACATGTGTGTGAATATTTTGTACTTTTCTACTAATTGAACACCTGTTCATTCTGTCTTATTTCTTCCCACTCTTTGAACACCTCGTATCTTTCAACTTATTTTGTTGTCCACATCCACATCCCAGTCCTTGCCTCTCTAAAATTAGGCTCAGTTTACATGCAATTATCGACTTATACTCTGGGATTCACTTAAAGGGACTGTCCTGAGTTTGCAGCCATTGTAAGATGTTTGCAATAACAGAGACTTGTTGGCGACTACTATTTTATACTAAATACATTTTCTTGTTTGGAATACCAGTGTCTGTATATCGAATGTGTTTGCGGTCGTATACTGATGTTTGTAGCACTCAGTTTTTACTTTAATTCGTGATATATATGTTTCCGTACGTACTAAATTATTGGGAGGTAAAATCCGGTTTGGGCTACTACAAGCATTAGGACAACAACAAACACCTTGTAAATACAGACACTGGTATTTTAAATAGGAAACTGTATTTAATTTGTGTGTTACGTCATCGAATAGGCTCTGTTGGTCGGAAACATTTTACAATGGTTGTAAACTCCATGTTTCAACCCGTAAAAATTGACAGTAAGTTTAGTTAATCTACAAACCTGTACCACATTTCGATAAAGTTACAATTGAGTGAAACATGAGTCTGTGACTTGACTTTGAAATGGTGAAATACCCTCTAAAAATAGACTAAAACTCGACTCCATAACTGTTACTTCTCAGACGCACATGCGTTTTTAAAAATATGAGAAATGCATTTTGTGATAGTAAAAACACCAGGATGACCAAAAACACTTCAAATGTATGGAAATTGATAATCTAAACAATAAAATCTAAGTAAAGTATGATTTAAGTTATGAAAAACGGTTATAATAGTAAAAAATATGCGTTAGTGTTTAAAAACTAGGATATGTCCCTTTAAGCTCAAATAATTACAATATAACTATGGGGCCTGTGCAAGATGGGAAGAATATCACATGAATTTTCACTTTGAATATTTGCTATAACAAAAAGTGACGAAGACTTTCACTAATGAAAGTTGAAGAACGATAATACGATATGTATTGAAAAGCATGTAGTTACAATTTATGACACAGGAAAATATGGACGGGACGTAGCCAAGTGGTACAGCGCTCGCTCGATGCGCGGTCGGTGTGGGATGCATCCTCGTCTGTGGGCCCATTGGGCTATTTCTCGTTCCAGCCAGTGCACCACGACTGGTACACCAAAGGCCGTGGTATGTACTACCCTGTCTGTGGGATAGTGCATATAAAAGATCCCTTGCTGCTAATCGAAAATAGTAGCCCATGAAGTGGCGACAGCGGGTTTCTCTCTCAATATGTGTGTGGTCCTTAACCATATGTCTGATGCCATACAACCGTGAATAAAATGTGTTGAGTGCGTCGTTAAATAACATTTCTTTCTTTCTTTCTCAATATTTGTGTGGTCCTTAACCATATGTCTGATGCCATACAACCGTAAATAAAATGTATTGAGTGCGTCGTTAAATAAAACATTAATTTTCTTACTTTCAATCTCAATGAAAGCACGGTCTGTCTGTCTGTCCGTCCATCCATCCGTCCATCCACAGACGACTTTTTGCTCTACGGAACAAGTTCTTGCATTTTGTTTTAGTTATCAATCAGTATCAGTGTTTTGCGATACTTCCAGTGTATTACTGAATTGTTTGAAAGTCAGGGGCGGATTATGGGGGTGTTTCTCAGTTGCACGGACCCCCCCCCCCCCCCGGCTAAAAAAAACCCCACCCCACTACGCAGATCTAAATTGATGTACACGTAAAATTTATAATTTCAAGTTATAAACATTCACATATTGTTTCGGACCCCCCCCCCCCCCCCACCCTTACCTAAAGCATAATCCGCCCCTGAAAGTGATTTGCCGAGATACATTTTTAATTATACATTTTCCTCCATTTGTTTTGCACCAAATTTATATATATTGTACATATTTGTCAATACGTCCAGTAAAACATATTGAATGACAAAGAAAAGAGAACGTGGAAAAGGCAAGAACATGATCTTAAAGGCATACTGTCACGGATTTAAGGACCTTATTTCTCTAAAAATGGATAATAAATAAAAATTACATTCATTGTTGGAAACAAAATCTAGCTATCGCATCACCTTAACTGAATCATGATGGAGTGAAATCCATGTCAACCCTCTCGGCAATTTTAGTTTATGAATTATGGACCATTGCCATAATTCAATTATTTTTACAAAATGTCATTAATAAATGGAGTATGGTGGTTATGAAGATGGTTGTATAAAGTACATTTAGGGACAAATCAAATTATTTTTGTTCTGGTAATCCTTTGTTAGGTTATTAAATAGGTCAGTGGTCTGTGACAATATGCCTTTAATAAATCCGAAGTCAAGACGATTTATATCACTTCAGCTTTTTACATCCATGTTTTTGCTGTGGTGTTGATAAGCATTCATTAATTTTACTTCCATAAAAAAATGTATGTAATATTATGTAAATCTTATGTAATACTTATGTTCATAATTTTGATGTACTTACATATGATACAACATGACACACTTAGATGATTAACTTTACTCCATATGTAGATATATCATCGCCATCTATTTGTAAAATAGAATATGTATATTTATAACTCCGCTGGATATTTGCTGTATATATTTGTTTGTGTTATTTTACTGTGTTGGTTAAATGTTACTTCTTTGTTTGTCACCATACTGGAGGCAGAAGTGGGATCTACATATTGTGTTAAATGTAATGTCTATACACTGTAGTAAAAAGTGAAATTATATTGTAATTGTTATGCTTTGTTTTTGTTAATTTAGACATTTGTTTAAACCGTGGACGCAGGGCAGGGTGTGGCTCTATGGTCGAGCACGTGATGTGGGTGGCCTTGGGTGCAGAAATGGAAAATATTTCACTAGCCCGCCGGACCAGAACCAACTAAAATTTACTAGCCCGACAGACATTTACTAGTCCGTCGCCTATAGAATATATTATTGTTCAACAATATTATAATATACTCTATCTTCACTTCAAATGATTAAAAAAAATATATATACATATATTTTTTTTTAATGGCAAAAAAACATAAGGACACTTGGTAAGTAATCAACATCATGGTGGCCTGGTTGTAAGTAAGTAAGTAAGTGGCCTGGTGAGTTGTAAGGTGAAACAAACATGCTGAATGAATGGACACGGGTTTATTCCCATCCGGTGATATCTAGCTCGAAGCCCGAGGGTGTTTAGACCCAAGAATCGAGCCACCTCGGTGGACCTCATCCTCTGCTTCTTTTTCTTCCCGTCCCATAGCCCGTGTATATGCTATGCTATGCTATGCTATGCTATGCTATGCTATGCTATGCTATGCTATGCTATGATGTCTGTGGAAAAGTGAATATAAAAGATGTATAAACTGATTGCGTTTTTTTTCTCGTTCCAACCAGTGCACCACAACTGGTCAAAGCACGGCTGTACCCCGGGGGGGGGGGGGAGGACAATTACCCCCGAGAATCTAACTTTTTATTTATTTTTTACCCCAGAAAATAGCATACACATCTCAGGCTTTAATTAAATAGTTTCATTTGTTGATAAAAAGCAGTGCCCCCCCCCCTCCCTCCCCCGGATTTTGATCAGGGTACAGCCCTGCAAAGGCCGTGGTTTGTGCTTGCCTGTCTGTGGAAAAGTACATAGATATATAAGAGATCCCTTGCTGCTAATGGGAAAAATCCAGAGGATTTTATCTGAAAACTAAGTGTCAGAATTACCGGTACCAAATATTTGACATCCAGTAGCAACCCGTTTTCCATTTTATAATTAAACTGTCATTCCTTTAATGTCCTATGGCGTGGCAGTTTCTTGTCTAATTTCTCGGTGGCCCTTAACCGCACATCCGACGCCATATATTAATACCCGTAATTACTAGTATGTGTTGAGAGTATCGTAAAATAAAACATTTCTTTCTTTTCTTTAGGTAGAGCGCTCGCTTGGGGTGCTTGCGCCTTGGGATCGAACCACCTCAGTGGACCCATTCTCCCATTTGCGTTTTGTACGTCCCAACCAGTCCCATCTAATTATTAAAAAACATTCCATTTGTCACAGTGATCGAACTAGTCAAGAAAGACTGAGTCACCATGAACCACTATATATACACAACAGACTGAGCCATCGTTTAAAGTCTTTGACATTAAATGTTTCAGCTTAAATTCAGGGTCCTAGCAACCACGAGGGGAAGGGGCCGGGGAGCATGTTCACCGCGACTTGATTCCCCAAACATTTATCTTTATTGCTCCATTATATATTAAAAATGAAGAAAAAGTGTTTTTGTGTCACCTCCCCCCCCCCCCCCCCCCCATACTTTGCAGTTAACATTCCTATACAACCAGTGTAACACGACTGATATATTAAAGTTCGTGGTATGTGTTATCCTGACTGTGGGATGGTGCATATAAAAAAATCCTTTGTTACTAATGAAAACAGTGTAGCGGGTTTCCTCTCTAAGACTTTGTCAAAATACTCAAAATGTGTGTCATCCAATAGCCGATGATTAATAAATCAATGTGTTCTAGTGGTGTCTTTAAGCAAAACAAACTTTTCCCAACATTCCTACGGGCTTTTTCTGCGTTCAATCAAGATTTGGCCGTATTAGATCAATAATCCGGATGTGATGACGAAATGTGACGTCTTCCGGAGGTCGTCGAGGGGACCCCAGAGTTTGATATTGAGGGGTGTGTCTTGTGTCCAAACTTTCTGACGGTTCTCTTCCAGGTGTGGGCGATGCGAAGTTGTTGTTGACTGGTAGCTCTACTCTGGTCTCCCCCAGTCGTGGCAGGAGATTCAGAGCCGCGGTCAGTAACTTGGTTTGGGCCCCTTCGAGACTGGGAGCCCAGTCTCGTCCTATCCTGGCTGCGGTCACACAGGACGAAACCACGTCTTTCTAATGATATTTCTACGGCCATAAGTAAGTGTGTAAACATCCGATTTTTCCCCACGCCAAACTGGCTAATGTCTTCCGACTTCGGTAGTTGGGATTTTTACTCAGGGTAGCCTCTTCCCCGAGAATGGCTGCCTTCCATGACTGACGAGTCCATTCCACCCGTATGATTTGTAATCCGAGTTGTCATCCTCTTATAGGCAGGTTGCCTTACTGGGCTTGTGAGCTCTGCCTGCCCGTTGGTTTAATTTTGGAGTGTCTATCTCCTAGATGTCTTGCATACCAATGCTAAAGAGTGGCATCTGTTCGGGTTTGAGTTTAGAGTTTTCCTTCTCTTACACAGATTGTCTGCCATGACTTACGTACTCATACGGGCTTGATTTTGGTAAGTGGATCTAAACCATAAGCGATTTGTCATCAAATAAAATAATAATGAACTCGTCCAAAATACTATTTTCAAATATTCTAACGTTTACATCAACTTGAAGTTATCAAACTAAATTCTCTATTCAACGACACAATCATTACGTCATCGCTTTCCACTTGTATCACGGGTACCTTTCAGGAAGGCGATCGCTTGGTAAACTTTTTATTTTACGCCTAACGCGAGATGAATGTTATTTGACAGAAGTCGATGGTACCAGTCAAATTGTTTGCGAGCGCTAGGCCTCCTGAACGCGTCACTGGCTATATTCTCGCTAGACTGTTTTTTGCGTCTGCGATGTGACAATTATCGAATACCGTGATATGTGCTATCCTGTCTGTGTTTTTGTTTAATGAAAACACTAGAGCAAACTGATTTATTAATCATCGGCTATTTAATGTCAAACATTTGGTAATTTTGACAAATAGCCTTAGAGAGGAAACCTGCTACATTTTTCCATTAGAAGCAAGGGATCGTTTATAAGCACCATCCCACAAACAGGACAGTACATACCACGGCATTTGATACACCTGTCATGGTGCACTGGCTGGAACGAGAAATAACCCAATGGACCTACCGACGGAGATCGATCCTAAACCGAACGCGCATGAAGCGAGCGCTTTACCACTGGGCTACGCTTTATATTTTTCTGTTCAATACCACTGTGTAATTAAATAATTATTTCAAAACCCGTCGTCCAATGTCGGATTATTATAGCAATATTAAAGGTCAAACAGTCATAACTTAATTAATAACAGCGGACTCCGCCTGAATTCACGAATCAACCATTTGATTCCTTCTGTGTACATTCAACATTTAGCACTGGGAAGAATAAACCGGTCCCCGGACTCCACCGCTGCCCTCGGACGTGCCGCTTCGCCCGTAAATAGAGATTAACTAATTACCAGTGCAAGTTGAGACGTGCCTTGCAAACAGACTGGCGCCAGTCGAAGCAAGGGAGATAAAAACCCAAGGCACGCGCTAATTGCCGAACAAATTTGAGAGTCGAAACACTGATGTGGGGCACGCGCCGTCCTAAAGCAGTAAAAACACCAACACTGGTAGCCCAATCGCTGTGGGATTGTGTTTGAGACTAATACTGTTTTGAGATGATACCAGATGATAATATGTAATGAATTTTTATTTTTTATTTTTAAGAGTTCGTACAACAAAAACATTGATCGATTCATTCACTAACTGATCTCTCTCTCTCTCTCTCTCTCTCTCTCTCTCTCTCTCTCTCTCTCTCTCTCTCTCTCTCTCTCTCTCTCTCTCTCTCTCTCTCTCTCAATTATTTACTTAACTACTTTTATTATATAAATGTATTCAATTGACATTCTTAAAATATTTGTTGAACCACTATATATATATACACAACAGACTGAGCCATTGTTTCCATTGTTAAATTAAAAAAAGTTTTAATTTGCAGTGATTGGATTAGATTAGATTTTTAACGACACCCCAGCACCAATCTATCACTGACGTACACCACCTATTTAAAATCCAGTTGCGAACTTCAATGGAAGATTCTAAACGTAATTAATCTTATACTAAAATCCTGACGTGTTGACCAATAGGCAAAACCTGTGACGTCACATAGATATATACGTGATGAGTTTGCTATAGTTTATTATTATTATTATTATTATTATTATTATTATTATTATATTTTTGTAATTTATTAAAAAAAAAACACACCTCAATTTCCATTACTTGAGCATTAATGGGACATAAACACGAACATAAAATAACTTCATTGCAAAGACAGTATTCCAGTTGAAATATTGCTCCAACCAATCACGCTTGGACAATTATCAGAAGTCGGATAAAGATGATAATAGATTGACAAGCGAGCGACTCGTTCGACGCAATACGTGACAGACTGTCAAATAGATTGGCTTTCGTCAATTTCAAGATGGCGAAACCTTTGAAGTCTCACAGAATATTTGCTTGTTCAATTACCAAAGCGATCTATTTCCGCGGAAACAGCTTTAATTGAATGAACTGAAAAATTGCATTAAGACGACCCCAGTTACGCCCCTTTGTACGACTCTTCTTCGTCGACGGTGCTATAGGCGGAATGACACAACCCAAACAAAACGTGTTTTTCTTTTTCCCCACCTCGAGTTTTCGTCGCGATTGTTTGCGATAAAGGGGGAATAACTCGCAACGCGTTTGTGTCTAAAAGACGTTACGTAGATCCTTACGAAAATGGTTCAATTGGAATAAGTGACATCTTCGGTTTTGATCAAGACGGGCTAAAAGCCGGACCAAAATATGGGCGGGGACCGGACTTTTCAAGTTAATTAACTGCATCGCCATCTACTCATCCGATGAAAGGAATTTTCAGAATTAATAGAGTGGTCTTCAATATTTTCGCGAGTATTCGGCTCATGTGCTAAACCGACAAGAGAAATTCTCTCGGTGATTATTTCGATGGAGCTTTAATACCGGACATATTAGATCGCGGAGAAAGACCTCCGCTGGGAATGATTGCAGTTTTAGCGTTAGGAAGTTATAAACCGGCCGGCAGTAACAGCGCCGTGGTCAATTGCTATTGCATCGATCGACGCTTACGAAATTGACTCGTGAAATAGACACGGGGGTTGTGGAGAATTATGTTCACATTATAGACTGCAACGGATAATTGATAGACGAAGTGAAGCGTTTTGTCCAAATTAAACTAGCTGTTAGTCGAACGCTAACTGAGGCCACTCACAAGGCTCGAACTTAACGCCGGCGCCGACGGCAATTGCCGCCGTTGAGATATAAATTGCTGTAGGTAGAGAGCATCACCGACGGCACTTTTGTGCCGTGGGTAAAACTCCTCAACAATGGCAAAGTGTATATACCTGGTGTACATTTTCTGCCAATATTTAACGTTTGCACATTTGAAATATGTCTACATACAGCAAAATAACCCTTTAATCATGTGTATTTACTGCTAATGTTACTTTTAAAAAAATGCCATAGGCAGACTCAAAATTGCCGTCGGTGGGCCATTTCACCGTTAGAATTTCTTTTTAAAATTGCCGAGGGAGACAAATTCTTAAGTTCGAGCCCTGCGCGCAGATACACGTGTATATCGCAATTTAAGAGACTATTCCGAGTGTGAAATAAACAGTGGGTTAATCTACTCGTGCGTAATGTATCTGGGTAATAAGATATGTAGATACAACAGTTTGAATTTTAAAATATTATACCAATAAATACATTTGAGATTCCCTTTCACACAGTTATTAGCTAAATTAATGACTAATGCAACACTGTTTTTGTATTGTACATTTTCGAGGTTTCTACAAGAATACTGTGTCGCCAGTTACGCACCCAGTCCTTTGAATATACCAGTGGTGACGATAAAAAAAGGAAAGAAATGTTTTATTTGACGACGCACTCAACACATTTCATTTACGGTTATATCGCGTCGGATATATGGTTAAGGACCACACAGATATTGAGAGAGGAAACCCGCTGTCGCCACTTCATAGTCTACTCTTTTCGATTAGCAGTAAGGCATCTTTTATATGCACCATCCCACATACAGGGTAGTACATACCACGGCCTTTGATATGCCAGTCGTGGTGCACTGGCTGGACGAGAAATAGCCCAATGGGCCCACCGACGGGGATCGATCCCAGACCGACCGCGCATCGAGCGAGAGTTTTACCACTGGGCTACGTCCCGCCAACACGATTAAAAAATACCCCGAAACAATTTGCTAAAGGGACTGCCCTGAGTTTGGTGCCATTGTATAATTGTTTTACGACTCTTCAAGTATTTCAACTCACAGGGGTCATTATATTAAGCGCAGACCCTAGTTTCAACTCGTAAAACGGACACCAAGTTTAGTTAATTTATAAACCTGTAACACATTTGGATTAAAGGGACAATTAAGGCATTTGGCCTGGTATGCATATTCAACGATATATAATGCACATTACTGCGTAATATCAACAAGTATAATCGTATAGTTAATTAATAAAACGGTTAAATGTGACGGCTATTATATATAACGGACGCAGCCATTTTGTACCATCTCAGTGAGTACGCCCTCTGGCGAGCTAGTGGTTACGTAATACTTAACGCGTAACGTCAGGAATGAGCCTTAGAACTAGAGAAACACAATCTACCTATTTTTTTGCGGGATGATAAATAGTCATACATTGCAATGTTCTGTAATAATACACATCGCAGTAAGCCAGCAATAAGTATATCCAGCACTATATATTATTTTTAATACAAAATAAAATACCATTGTCAAAGTGGCTACACAACAAGTCGAAATAATTAACAATGTTTTGTCCATGCATTAACCTACGTACTGAAATGATACACGGAGTGTTTTCTTAGTTAATTGGTCTATGCTGTTCGTTGCTTCTACCTGTGATTCCTGAATGGCAGGTGTGTATTTGATTGGTAACCAGACGAGCCAATTAATTGACGCTGTCTAGACACAAAAATACACACCGGTATTGTGGAATATTACCCGTCGCCCTTAAAATGGTAATGGACATGGTTTATTACTGTAAATAGTTCTGTAAAACTATTGATTAAGTAGACTTTTCCATCTAAAACCACAGAACTAACCAATTACGTAGTCCCAAAGAAAAGAAAATTATCACTTGGGTATCGTGGGATGTCATTTTTGCTCCAACGTAGCATATCAATAGGCCTAATAGTGTACATTTTTCCTTTGGATTATTTAACAGAGAAAAATACTATAACCCCATTTTGTTCCGTTAATACAACTTGAAATATATTTAGTTAAATAATTTATTATATTATTACGTCATTTATGCTGTTTTACAAGTCAGGTTGATCAAAGAGAAGCGCTGTATCGAAAATTACTGCTTTTGTTTACACTGTACAGGAGATGGTCAGGAGCTGACGTCATTTCGCCCCAAGCTATCCAACCGGACGTCACAAAAACGAAGCAAAATGGCTGCCCCCAGTTAGCAGGAATAATCACGTTTTTTTATTAACTCTAAAATTACGCGTTTTTCATTTGCTAAAGTGTCAGTATGTGTTGGAGGTCCGGGTATGCATCTTTCCAACACATAAGGCTCTTGTTTGAGTTGACCCTACCTTTAAGTTACAATAGAGTGAGAGAAGAGTCTGTGACGTTAAAACCCCAAAAATATCCTTAAAAATAGATTACAACTCGAATCAATAACCGCTACTTCTCAGACGCACGAGCATTTTTAAAATTATGCAAAAATGCATTTTGTGATATTAGAAACACCAGAATGACCAGAAACACTTCGGTTCTACGGAAATGGATAATCTAAACATTAAAATATTAGTAATGTTTGATATCAGTGATCATAAACGGTTCTAGTAGTGAAAGATATGCTGTAGTGTTTAACAACTAGGGTCTGTCCCTTTAAGGTAACATTAAACGAAATAGGGTTTATCCTCTTTAATTGCAACATAGACTATAATGTTTGTATGCTTGACTATGTAAAATTAATAGTGGTGACATATTTTCAACTGACAAACAAAATGTTGACCCTAGAACATTTTGTATACAAATTTACGAAGCCCCCTTTTTTTAAACGCAGGCGTTAAAGCAAGCCTCGCATTCCAAATGAGATCTGCAATCTGTGCTTCTCATATTTCAAGATGAAAGCACATTCTAGAAGTTGAAGAGAAGTTCTAGAAATAAAAAATAAGTATCAAAAGTACATTTGTACTGCATAGGCATATCATTATGATGGTTATGTTTCTCTCATACATTCGGTAATAAACTATTATTTTACACAAATAGACAGAGATGGCTGAAAAAGTAAAAAAAATAATAATTTAGGTTTAGCGCTGAAATAAACACAGTGACGTAACAAAACATTGTCTTGTGATTAAAATTTGACCAATCAATATTATAAGAAGCGATATCTCCTACAGTTAGCCTTTAATCTCCGAAAATTATAGTGCCAGCGATATCGCCTATAAAAGCCTTTAATGGATGATAAACGACGAAATTCGAGTTGTAAAAACGCCCAGACTAGCAACTGGACAATCGTAAAGTCGTGAGAGCAAAACCTTTGTCAACTGTGTCATGACAGTTGGTAGTGTGATCCTAGCATTATTTTCTAGACTGTTCACACCAAATAAATCTGAACGACAAAACCGTTATCCATGATCAAGAACGTACCTGTGTACAATGCAGAATCAAATGGGCATTTAGCAAAATAGTAGTTGATTCCATGTATCTCTGTATATTGACTCGTCCTCCAAAGGATCTATGATCGATCCCCGTCGGTGGGCCGATTGGGATATTTCTCGTTCCAGCCAGTGCTCCACGACTGGCATATCAACGGCCGTGGTATGTACTACCCTGTCTGTGGGATGGTGCATATAAAAGATCCCTTGCTGCTAATCGAAAAGAGTATCCCATGAAGTGGCGACAGCGGGTTCCCTCTCTCAATATCTGTGTGGTCCTTAGCCATATGTCCGACGCCATATAACCGTAAATAAAATGTTGTTGAGTGCGTCGTTAAATAAAACATTTCTTTCTTTCCAAAGGAGATCCTACAGGGTGTATACTACCAAATCAAATCCCATAGATGACAATAATAGCATATGAGGCTAAAACTGCTACCTGCAGCGTATTAATCGACATAAACGCCACGGATATAAATACTACCACCCCTCACCCTTAAAGTTGGGGTGAAGTTGCTCATTTCAGAGATAACGGATAGCGTCTACGACTACCCTAGTTCCGCACAAAATTTGAGTACTTTTTTTTTACAGGTACATCATACATGTTTCAAGCACAAGGCTACTTGACACAGTGGTACTAGATGGAATAAAATTGCATACATTTTTTGCCCAGATGAAACTAATTTCTTTTTTACAGCCAACACACTCACATTTATGACCAATCACAGGATAACCTCTCTATCAAAAGTTGGGTGCACCTCGAACTTTGACGCAGCCGGAAGTTATGTGGTTTTGTAGTACCTTTACGGAACGATACATCCTTCCTGCACCGCTGAAAAGAGAACTGCCACTACCAGACCAATGTAATAAATTCAAAGTAGCACACGACAGAGCTCATTAGAATAAATATAACTGTGATGACATGCACTCGTGATGACATGTCAAAACGGTGATAATATCAGGTGTTCGCACAAGTTGAGCATATCCTGCCAAACCAGTGGTACCAGTCAGTATCAGTATCAAAATATAGGAATGCATTTGGTTTCCACAACACTTTTTGTTAGATTGCTTAATAATAATAATAATTTAAAAAAATACACACACACACACACACACACACACACACACACACACACACACACACACACACACACACACACACAGGGATGAGAGTATAGATTAACCTCCCCCCAAAAATCCAACCAAATACACGGTTATATCATCGGCCGAATGAAGCGTCATCTGGACAAAGTTTGTTTTGTTTAACGACACCACTAGAGCACATTGATTAATTAATCATCGGCTATTGGATGTCAAACATTTGGTCATTCTAACATATAGGGAGGAAACACTCCACATTTTTTCATTAGCAGCAAGGGATCTTTTTATATGCACCATCCAGCATACAGGATAACACATACCACGACCTTTGGTATACCAGTCGTGGTGCACTGGCTGGAACGAGAAATAGCCAATTGAGCCAACAGACGGGGATCGATCCTAGAACGACCGCGCATCATGTAAGCTCTTTACCACTGGGCTATGTCCCGCCCCTTCATTTGCACAACCATCTAATTTTGGATTTGGTTAGATCTTCTACCCGGAGATTTCCAATATAGAGTTGCGAGTAAGATAGGATTTTTAATTAATATCAATCAGAGAAAGAAAGAAAGATAGATAGAGAGAGAGAGAGAGAGAGAGAGAGAGAGAGAGAGAGAGAGAGAGAGAGAGAGAGAGAGAGAGAGAGAGAGAGAGAGAGAGAGAGAGAGAGAGAGAGAGAGAGAGAGAGAGAGAGAGAGAGAGAGAGAGAGAGAGAGAGAGAGAGAGAGACGGGGGGGGGGGGGGGGAGAGAGAGACTAAAAATGACATCCGGGCTCTCTCTGCGCAGAACAATGGCCGTTACGAAATATATGATGAAATCCAACAATGACAGCGAATCTGCTCAATTCGGCGGAAGAATTATGGTGAATCAATCCAAACAAGGAAAACGAATTTACTCGCCTAAATAAGCTGGCAATGTTTACGGCAATTGAAAACCCTGAAGCAATTATCTCCGATAAACAGCAACAATAACCTTCTGTGAAACGATCCCTAGACTCCTGATGATCAAATCGAAACTGTATTCAGCTCGGAAGAATGGCGGAGCTGCGTACAGCACCCGGAACAAAGCATCTGCGCATGCTTGAGAAGGTCCAAAGAGGGCGTCAATTACGGCCATTGAGGCAGGGGGAAGCGCAGACGAACAGCTGACTGGGTAGCGAAGTAATTAGCGGACAAAGTGTAGATTGGTTGTAGTAATATGGAAATGTTTGGTTGGAGCGACTCCAGGGCAATAATAGAGGCAGAAAGCCGTAGCGAGAGGAAAGCCGATGAAAAGGTTTTTAGGGTTTTTCGCTGCCGAGTGAAAAGCGCGAGAATAATGGACCGGGTTTCTCTCCTGGCGCGATCGGGCACCAGAACAGAACAGAACTTTATTTACACTCAGATTTGGAGGTGATACATCGGCACCAAAAAACCCACCAAAAAAAACGCAACAGAAAACAGACAAAACCCCCTGCTCTTGACGGTATTTCACGAGCGCATTGTGATCCGTATTAAACAGGGAAATTAAAACATGCGGTTTTTTGTTAACCATTGCGAGACGTTTGCCACGAATATGAAAGAACCCACTGTTATCATTTTTAAATTCGTACATCTGTACATGATAGAGTCAAAGGATTCTTTGATAAACATGAAAATTAAAACATGCGGTGTGCGGTGTTTTTATTGACTATTACGAGACTTTTGCCACCGACTATACTAATCTGAACAATAAAGCTATTAACATTTTTAAATTCGTATATCTGTACATAGAAGTCAAAAGGATCCGAGGACAAGGACATGACAGCTCCCATAAATCTGTGGATAAGGACATGACATTTTCCATAACCACTTCGAGACTTTTGCCACTGAGAATAGTAATATGAACAAAAAACTATTACATTTTGAAATTCGTATACTAGTATCTGTACATGATAAGAGTCAAAAGGACACGTGGATCAGGACATGTCAGCTCCCATAAATCTCAGTCAGCTGTTTTGTCTATAGGACTTCCTCTTTCAAATTGGCTATTTGGTCTACCTCTTCCATATTGCATACAAGATGTTTTGCGTTTTTAAGAATCTACATAACTCTCTTACAAAAGATGTTTTGCGTTTTTAAGAATCTACATAACTCTCTTACGAAAGATGTTTTATTCACAAGAGGTGTGCTTGAAGAGTTCTGCGATGAAAATTAACCACACATACACCCACGCCACAATCCCATTACATTAATATTCTCATATATATATATATTGTGTTTTTCTATTAATGGTGTGCTGGTTCATGTCATGTCATGTCATGTCATGTTATTGTATGTTATTATTGTATGTTATGCTATGTTGTATTATGTCACGCTACGTTACGTTACGTTACGTTATGTCTTAACATTCCTTTCTCCCTCGTGAAATTCTTGTTTTCTTTAACCCAGCCCTAATATAAAATTGCGTATGACCTTATCTGGTGGTGGTGCTCCATGCTAGTTGTTTGCTGATGGTGCATCAGAATCCGATGACTTGGTCGTACAAAACCTCTTTTTTGGAGGCAAGTATTTGTTCCTGGTGCTTCATAAAAAAAAAAGCTGAGGTCATGTATGACATTTTCTGTATTTATTTTAACCATGGGAGTACTTTGCAGGTAAGGTTCCTGGTTCTGCTGTCTTAGGATGTACTTCACTAGTTTCAAGAATACCTGGTTTATCAGCTAGTGTATCAGACAAACCAGAATAGTTAAGCAAACTGAAGCTGACATCCTTTAAGAAAGAAAAACACATAATCAGCGTGTCACTGGTTTGGAATACACCGGGTTCAGGTGAAGCTCATTCGAAGGATGTAGGTTTTACATTTCCAATGAGGGTTTGAACTGAGTATCAAATCCTGAAGCAGTGAACACTATACTATGTTCAATGTCTGTTGAGTATGCAGGGTTCTCTCCGGGTTCTATTGAGTGACCCGTCATCCATCCAGCTTCTGCTGTATGTTGGGTGTACTATCCAGGTTCCGTTGTGTGGTCAATGCTCTCTCCTGGTTCTGTTGTGTGTTTGGTGATCTCTCCAGATTCTGTTGTGTGTCCAGTGATCTCTCCAGGTTCTATTGTGTGTTCAGTGATCTCTCCAGATTTTGTTGTATGTCCAGTGATTTCTCCATGTTCTGCTGAATGTCCAGTGATCTCTCCGGATTCTGTTGTGTGTTCAGTAATCTCTCTCCATGGTATATTATGTATTCAGTGATTTGTCCAGGTTCTGTTGTGTGTTCTTCGATCTCTGTAATTTTTGTTGTGTTCAGTGATCTCTGCAGGTTCTATTGTGTGTTCAGTGATATCTCCAGATTATGTTGTGTGTTCTGTTATCTCTCCAGGTTCTAGTTTGTGTTCAGTGATCTCTCCAGGTTCTGTTGTGTTCAGTGATCTCTCCCTGTTCTGTTGTGTGTTCAGTGATCTCTCCCTGTTCTGTTGTGTGTTCCATGATCTCTCCCTGTTCTATTGTGTGTTCAGTGATCTCTCCCGGTTCTGTTGTATGTTCAGTGATCTCTCCCTGTTCTGTTGTGTGTTCAGTGATATCCCCAGGTTGTGAGTGATATGTCATGTTCATGTTCTCTTGTGTATTCTGTTATGTTCTTGTCCAGGTTCTGTTTAAGTGCTATGTCACGTTCAGGTTCTTCGGTGTGTGTGCCACGTCACGTTCAGGTTCTGTTGTGTGTGCCACGCCATGTTCAGTTTTTGTTGTGAGTACTCTTATCATGTATTGGTACTCTATCATGTTCAGGTTCTGTTGTAAGTACTCTATTATATTCAGGTTCTGTTGTGTGTGCCACATCATGTTCAGGTTCTGTTGTGAGTACTCCATCATGTTTAGGTTCTGTTGTGAGTGCTGTGTCACGTTCAGGTTCTGTTGTGTGTGCCACATCTAGGGTCTCCACGAGTACTCGAGTACTCGGGCACGGGTCGTGTCTATCAAAGACTGAGTCCATTCACAGGACTCGAGTACCCGTACAAGTGAGACAATGTAGAGCAACTAGTTTAGCAGTAACTAATCAACAATACAAGTTACACGATAAGTATATGACTGCTTGCTAGTTTCTTTTTTAATCTGGCCGTCCGTTCGTCCGTCACAATACAGAACGTATTAACGGGTTTCTAAATGCAATACAATGGCATGATTTGGCATTCATATTCAGTGCTGGAATTAAGCTATATAATGCTATTTTACGTTATATTCCTTTGTCTCATTATCATCTTGTGTAAGCGTTGGGTACTCGGGTCCGGGCGAGTTTGACCCTCGAGTACTCGAGTCCAATATATTGGACTCGTGGAGGCCCTAGCCACATCATGTTCAGGTTCTGCTGTGTGTGCCACATCATGTTCAGGTTCTGTCGTGAGTGCTACGTCACGTTCAATTTTGGTGGTGATTATTTTGTCATGTTCAGCTTCTGTTCTTTTTGTTATGTTACGTTCAGGTTTAGTTGTGATTGATATGCCAAGCTCTGTTGTGTACGCTATGTCATGTTCAGGTTCTGCTGTGGGTGATATGTCATGTTCAGATTCTGCTGTGGGTGATATGTCATGTTCATGTTCTGTTGTGGGTGATATGTCATGTTCAGGTTCTGTTGTGGGTGATATGTCATGTTCAGGTTCTGTTGTGGGTGATATGTTATGTTCAGGTTCTGTTGTGGGTGATATGCCATGTTCAGGTTCTGTTGTGGGTGATATGCCATGTTCAGGTTCTGTTGTGGGTGATATGCCATGTTCAGGTTCTGTTGTGGTGATATGCCATGTTCAGGTTCTGTTGTGGGTGATATGTCATGTTCATGTTTCTGTTGTGGGTGATATGTCATGTTCAGGTTCTGTTGTGGGTGATATGTCATGTTCAGGTTCTGCTGTGGGTGATATGTCATGTTCAGGTTCTGTTGTGGGTGATATGTCATGTTCAGGTTCTGTTGTGGTGATATGTCATGTCAGCTTCTGTTCTTTTTGTTATGTTACGTTCAGGTTTTGTTGTGATTGATATGCCAAGCTCTGTTGTGTACGCTATGTCATGTTCAGGTTCTGCTGTGGGTGATATGTCATGTTCAGGTTCTGCTGTGGGTGATATGTCATGTTCAGGTTCTGCTGTGGGTGATATGTCATGTTCAGGTTCTGCTGTGGGTGATATGCCATGTTCAGGTTCTGTTGTGGGTGATATGTCATGTTCATGTTCTGTTGTGGGTGATATGTCATGTTCAGGTTCTGTTGTGGGCGATATGTCATGTTCAGGTTCTGCTGTGGGTGATATGTCATGTTCAGGTTCTGTTGTGGACGATATGTCATGTTCAGGTTCTGTTGTGGGTGATATGCCATGTTCAGGTTCTGTTGTGGGTGATATGCCATGTTCAGGTTCTGTTGTGGGTGATATGTCATGTTCAGGTTTTGTTGTGGGCGATATGCCATGTTCAGGTTCTGTTGTGGGTGATATGTCATGTTCATGTTCTGTTGAGTGTGTTATGCCATGTTTAGGTTCTGTCGTGAGTGCTACGTCACGTTCAATTTCTGTGGTGATTATTTTGTCATGTTCAGCTTCTGTTGTGTATTCTATATGTCATGTTCATGTTCTGTTGTGGGTAATATGTCATGTTCATGTTCTGTTGTGGGTGATGTGTCATGTTCAGGTTTTGTTGTGGGTAATATGTAATGTTCATGTTCTGTTGTGGGTGATGTGTCATCTTCAGGTTTTGTTGTGGGTAATATGTCATGTTCAGGTTCTGTTGTGGGTGATATGTCATATTCATGTTCTGTTATGAGTGCTATGTCATGTTCATGTTCTGTTGTTTGTTCTCTTTGTGCTGTATTATGTTTAGTTTCTGATGTGAGTACTATGTTATGTCCAGGTTATGTCGTGTGTGCTCTGTCGTTCCCAGTGTCTTGTCTAAGAATTGTGCTCTCTCCAAGTGTTGTTATGTGAGTCGGTTGACAACGTGGAATATCGTCAGAATCCAAAAACTCTTCAGTTCGTTTTCTTGCACGTTTATGTTCCATGTATTTGTTTTTGTTGCTATGTTTTCTATTGAAAATATTTGTTAACTGTAAATTCATAGATTCGCTTTATTCGCCTTTTAATCTTACATCTGATTACCTCTTTTGTTGCTGGAATTGGTCCTGGATAAATTACAGTTGCGTTTGTATGTGCAATGTTGTTACTCCGTAATGTCTACATGTAGGGCAATCCTGTAGATCTTCAAAAGCCGCTGAAAGATACAACTTGATAACTGTAACATATAATTAAATACATCCAAATCAGTGTAATTATGCTTGGACTTTGGTCGTATCTGCCACATATGACATTACTATTAATTCAATTAATACAAACTATCTGTTGGAAACTTTGCTTCGATGAAAACACTTTCAGAATAGAGCATTTTGTTCAAGAAAATTAACCAAATCATGTTTATTCATATAATTATGATGCACACAAAAACATATTATTACGAGTCATATTTTTTTTAGGATTCAAACAAACTGACATAATGTATGCTATATTATACTTAGAATTTGGAACTTCTGTCACAGGCAGATAGCAAAGAATGCACATGGGTCGTATTTTCCACATACGACCTATATCAGACATAATTATATAACGAACTGTATTTAAAAAGGGTGTATCTACCACATACGACCAGTCGTGTTCACATAATACATAGCAAACAAATCGGAGGAAAGTCGTATGTGTCAGTTACGTCTATTTTCGTCCAATATTCGAATCTGTTGTTTACCATTGAAATCCTTCTGTATAAGCGATGCTAAAAGGGGCACAGAAAAAGAAAGAAAGAAAGAAATGTTTTATTTAACGACGCACTCAACACATTTTATTTACGGTTATATGGCGTCAGACATATGGTTAAGGACCACACAAATATGAGCAAGGAAACCCGCTGTTGTCTCTTAATGGGCTACTTTTTTCGATCAGCAGCAAGGGATCTTTTATAAGCACCATCCCACAGACTGTGTAGTACATACCACGGCTTTTGGTATACCAGTCGTGGCACAGCCTGGAACGAGAAATAGCCCAATGAGCCCACAGACGGGGATCGATCCCAAACCGACTGCCCATCAGGCGGGCGCTTTACTAAGGGGCACAGCTACAATTATTGTTTTGTGACAATATGTAATCAATGATGGCGATTCCGAATATGCAAAAAAAGAGACGTTTTAGGTCGTATCTGCCTCTTACGACCTTCTGGCTCTCACGCGACGACTAGTAGTGATGAAGCTACCGTTTCTGGCGCACAGAAGATGCGTCAGAAACGGTAATTTCACCACTACTGACACTACTAGAACACATTGATTACTTAGTTATCAGCTATTGTATGTCAGACAGTCGGTAGTTCTGACACGTTGTCTCCAGAGGAAATCCGCTATATTTATTCATTAGCACAATTTAGAAGCAAGGGACCTTTTGTATGCACTTTCTCACAGACATGATAGCACGTACCACGGGTTTTGATGTAAGCAGACGCAATTTAATCCTAATGTCAAGTATTTCCAAAAACCAATCGTCAAACATTTAGTAATTTTTATATATGGAATGAATGAATGTTTAACGACACCCCAGCACGAAAAATACATCGGCTGTTGGGTGTCAAACTATGGTAATACAAACAAATAAAGTGATGATCAACATAAATATACAAATTCAAGATTTAAATAAAAACACAGTGTAAAGAACTGTGCAAAAATACAAACAGATAGATATTGATTTTACTCAAAACTTTAATTGTATCCCAAAGAAAACAAGGGGATTTGTGCTGTATTGGCCATTCTCAAAGAGAATGTTACACCCCTGCACCACGGTGAGGTTACAGAACGCGCAGGGGATTTTTATATATAGTCTTAGAGAGGAAACCCATTACATTTTGGCATTAGTAGCAAGGGATCTTTTATATGCACCATCACACAGACATGATTTCACATACCACGACCTTTGATATACTAGTCGTGGTGCATGCCTGGAAAGACAAATAACTCAATGGACCTACCGACGGGGATCGACCCTAGACCGCCCGCGCCCCAATCGAGCACTTTACCAATGAGCTGCGCCCCTCCTTCAGAACGGAAGAAAATAAAAATAACTTTGAATATTCAAATCACGTATAATGATACACGAGCAATCATCTATTGAGTCAACAAACGTTTTTCCAGAACAGAATTTCAAATGAAAAAGAAACTAAACTTTTTTTAGGTGTTGCAATCATCATTAAAATATATCACAATACCCCTGTTCTCATCACACGACTAATGGTTGCCCCATTAACCTCAATTTATTATACACCTGGCCGACACATGTTTACCGTACCCATTACACACCTGACTACAGGTATTGGAGACGTGTGTATTTCACTTTGACTGTGGAATCGTTTGCCTAGGTAATGACTCCCCCGAGACTCAGTCTTTGTTGGCTATGTCAACTCGGCTGATGACGAGAGTGCATGGTAATCGGGTGGCGTTTAAGGATCGCTATTATTAAGTGATCAGTGATCAAGATGTATTTGCTATGAAATAAGTAATCATCTTCAATTTGGAAACATAAAACGCGAATGTGGTTCAGTAGTTAGAGTGGTCGCATAAGCCATGTTCCTGTAAGGAGTACGAGCGATCGTCTTGAGTTTTGTTTAACGACGCCACTAGAGTACATTGATTTATTAATCATCGGCTATTGGATTTCAAACATTTGATAATTTTGACATACAGTCTTAGAGAGGAAATTGGTGACTACGGATCTTTTATATGTACCTTCCATCAGACAGGATATCATATACCACGGCCTTTGATATACCAGTCGTGGTGCACTGACCGGAACGAGAAATAGCCCAATGGGCCCACCACCGTGAATCAATCCCACACCAACCGCGTACCAAGCGGGCGCTTTACCACTGGGCTACGTCCCACTCCGAAACAGTTATAAAAAGGCGATAGTACCAGTCACACTGTTCAAGAGTCCCGCCATGGAACCGTGGACTGGCGAGGCCAGAACATGGATCCATGGTGGGCGTGCCTGAACCTTTTTGGAGAGGGGCACGAGAAAACAGTTCCACTCCACTCCAAGAGTGCTTGACATTCTAAACACGTCTCTGAAGCATGTTCAGGAAAGCCAGCGATCTAGGCTGCTTGCTAGACTGGTTTTTGCGCCAAATGTTAAATCAATATGATATGATATAAAAATGGTGGTACCAGTCAAATAGTTCGCGAGCGCTCGGCCTTCTGAACACGCCCCTTGTGTAGTAGTTAAGCCGCTGGACTTAAAAAATCGCAGACCTTAGTTTTAACCCGTAAAAATGGACACTACGTTTAGTTAAATCTACAAACCTGTAACATATTTGGATAATGTTACAATACAGCGAAACAAGAAAGTAAAAAGTTAGTTTTATTTAACGACGCCATTAGAGCACATTGATTATCTTATCATCGGCTATTGGACGTCAAACATATGGTCATTCTGACACTGTTTTTTAGAGGAAACCCTCTGTCGCCACATAGGCTACTCTTTTACGACAGGCAGCAAGGGATCTTTTATCTGCGCTTCCCACAGGCAGGATAACACAAACCATGGCCTTTGTTGAACCAGTTATGGATCACTGGTCGGTGCAAGTGGTTTTACACCTACATTAAGCCTTGCGGAGCACTCACTCAGGGTTTGGAGTCGGTATCTGGATTAAAAATCCCATGCCTCGACTGGGATCCGAACCCAGTACCTACCAGCCGGTAGACCGATTGATTAACCACGACGCCACCGAAGCCGGTAGCGAAACAAGCGTCTGTGACGTTGAAACGGGGAATAACTCATCTTCATTAACGTTACTTCTCAGACGTACGTGCGTTTTTAAAAATATGAAAAATGCACTCTTTTTTTAATTATTATTATTATTATCATAAACAGACACCCCCCCCCCCATAATTACTTATGTCTAACAGAAAGAAAAAATGTTTTATTTAACGACGCACTCAACACATTTTATTGACGGTTATATTACGTCAGACATATGGTTAAAGACCACAGAGATATTGAAAGAGGAAACCCGATGTCGCCACTTCATGGGCTACTCTTTTCCATTAGCAGCAAGCGATCTTTTATATGCACCATCCCACAGACAGGATAGTACATACCACGGCCTCTGTTACACCAGTTGTGGAGCACTGGCTGGGACGAGAAATAGCTCAATGGGTCCACCGACGGGGATCGATCCTAGACCGACCGCGCATCAAGCTAACGCTTTACCACTGGGTTACGTCCCCGGGTTAAGGTACAACGCAGTAGCACTAAACAGCTAAACCTGTTTCTCTTAGTATATTCGAAGCACCTTTTAAATAAACATTCTGAGTACGGAACTGGTTTTGGCTCCAAAACCTCAAGGCAAGAGGAACATGGGTAATACGGAACGAGGAAACATAATAAGAACATTTAATGGCTGGGATTTGGATAATCGTCCCAAACGGAAACAGTTCAGCTCATACGTCATCGCCAGTGACATGCTCTCCGAGATTTGACGAAGATTAACAATAGCATTTAGCCACTTAATGCCTGAACGTGAACGTTCGTGCGTTTTCGTTAATTCGGCAAAGACCACACACAATTGGTTGTGTCACGTCCTGTTTCCGACAAACTTCCCATTTCTCAGTTTTATAAAAACACAAAAATGGTAAAAAAAAAGAAGAAAAAAAAAAAAAAGGAATGTGTTTGACGTCATCTCAGCAAGTTGTTTTAATCAGAGGTTATTTATTTAGGCGACGAAACAATAAACAGGTCCTTCTTATCGGGTGGGGATGGTATGGTGGGTTATTTTGGGAAGATCATACGATGTGTGTTCGTATCTTACGGGACGGGATGTAGCCCAGTGGTAAAGCGCTCGCCTGATGCGCGGTCTGTCTAAGATCGATTCCCTTCGGTGGGCCCATTTGGCTATTTCTCATTCCAGTCAGTACACCACGACTGGTATATCAAAGGCCGTGGTATGTGTTATCCTGTCTGTGGAATGGTGCATATAAAAGATCCCTTGCTAATAATGGAAATATGTAGCGGGTTTTCTCTCTAAGACTAAAATATGTCAGATTAACCAAATGTTTGACATCCAATAGCTGATGATTAAACAAAATCAGTGTACTCTATTGGTGTCGTTAAACAAAACAAACTTTAATTTCAGTAGTGGTACACTGACTGGAACGAGAAATAATACAATGGGCCCACTGACGGGAATCGATCCTAAACCGACCGCGCATCAAGCTAGCGCTTTACCACTGGGCTACGCCCCGCCCCATGAATGAAATAAATGGAAGTTATTCAAAACGTAGGTAAATTAACTATGGTTAGTCTTATATTAAATTTTAATTATTTTTGCACAAATAGAATATAAAATTTGGATTTCATTTTGTATGGACACCTTTGGTTGTTGTGAATCTAATTTCAACGTTATGCTTTTAATTATTATTTGTATTGAATATGTCCTTGGCTTTAAAGTGACAGACGCTAGTTTTTAAACACCAAGGCATATTTCTCACTATTAGAGCCGTTTATTATCACTGAAATAAAACATTACTTATATTTTATTTTTTAGATTATCCATTTCCGTACCAAAGTGTTTCTGGTCATCCTGGTGTTTCTAATACCACAAAATGCATTTTTCATATTTTAAAAAACGCACGTGCGTCTGAGAAGTAACGGTTATGCAGTAGCGTTTTAGTCTATTTTTAAGGGTATTTCAACGTCATAGACTCTTGTTTCACTCTGTTGTATCCAAATTTGTTACAGCTTTGTAAATTAACCAAACTTAGTGTCCATTTTAACGGGTTGAAACTAGGGTCTAGGTGAAAAATATGCCTTAGTGTTTAAAAATTAGGCTCTGTCCCTTTAAAAGTCTCTATTAACCACAGGTTAAGCTAACTAACCTTTGAACCATTAGCCCCGGAAAATTAATTAAGTACCACCAAGTTTTGACCATATGACATATACTTCGCAAATAACTGTAACCATTTTATTGATACAAGACACTGACATCAATGTTCTGTATATATAAATGACATTGAAACGGATGGACAGCAAGTAACACTGTTATGACATCAATGTTTCATGTATTCTAGGCTAAATGTTTTTATTTATTTCAACTTATTTTCGTGTTTATATCCAATTAAGGTTCAAAGACGCTATCCTGGGCACACACCTCAGCTATCTGGACTGTCTGTCCAGGACAGTGAGTTAGTTGTCAGTGGTTAGCGAAAGAGAAGAGGGTGTGGTGGTCTTTCACCTACCCACTGAGTCGTTAAGACTCGCTCTGGTTGGGAGCCGGTAACGGGCTGCGAACCCTGTACCTACCAGCCTTATGTCCGATGGCTTAACCACGACACCACCGATGTCGGTGTAAACGTCCATGCAAGTCGTTATTTATTTAAGTCCTAGGAAAACAAACTACTTAAAACTAAACCAGATATGAAAGTCCGGGTAGGACTATGGTTCCTAAGCTATGGAGGTCTGATAGGACTACGGTTCCTAGGAATCGAGGTCCTGCGGATCTCGGTTCCCACGGACCTGCGTTCCTTTTACACCGGTCTCTAGAGAAAAAGACAGAAACTGTAAATATACATGAAAATATAGTCCCTTGTTATTTTTGCTGTCAGACTTCTATTCAATCTGATTAAAATGAGCTCTACTGGGTCTAGCCAGTAGATCTAATAGCATTGCGTGGACTCCCATGTCCAGGTGACATTTCATCTATAAATAACAATTTAAATATCGATCAATTACACTTCGCCTTTTATAGCGCTATTCGGGAGCATACAAATTCTAAAAATATCGGGCGAGATTATTTAAGCAATAGGCGAACTTGTTGGTCTATTTCAACATTGAAAAAAACAGAGAGAAAAGTGCAGTAATAAACTTTGGATTGTATAATAGTATAAACAGATTTTATGGCTATACCATCACGGTTTTAAAACGGTCTTAAAACGAATTTTATAAAAAAAAAAAATTATATTGCAATTAGTTTCCGGCATACTTCGTAATTATTTCGTATACTCTCGGCATAATCCCGAATGTTTTCAATTGTTTTTCAAATCACTGGCATGATTTTGCAAGTAAGGTTTTGATTGGTCAAATGAAAGGTCAACTGGACATGCGCTCCAACGAGCTGCTGTTAGATCCACACTAATGGAACCATTCAACTGATTGGTGTTTTTTCGTTCCAACCATTGCACCACAATTGGCCAAATGCCTGTGTATGTGCTTTCCTCTCTGTGAGAAAGTGCATAAAAAAAGATCCTTTGCTGCATTAGGACAAATGTAGCGGGTTTCCTCTGATGACTGTGTCAGAATTACCAAATGTTTGACATCGAATAGCTGATGATCAATTAATCAATGTGCTCTAGTGGTGTCGTTAGACAAAACAAACTTCTTCTTCTGCTTCTTCTTCCAGCGCCTATGTAAAAGATTTTATACTAGTAGTTATTAGGCCGATTTCTAACTTTAATTTGTTTTTACTAGTCATTAAAATTACTTAGTTGTAATTTTATAGGCATATAGTTCACGGTATAATCTTTACTGGCGCGGATACAGGGATTTGTGAGGGGATTATATATATATATATATATATATATATATATATATATATATATATATATATATATGTGTGTGTGTGTGTGTGTGTGTGTGTGTGTGTGTGTGTGTGTGTGTGTATGTATGTATGTATATATATATGTTTTATTTATTTATTTATTTATTTATTTTTATTATTATTATTTTATTTTTTTGTCGTCGTCGAAAAAAGGGTTAGGACCACACCCTCACTGCCTCACCCTGGATCCGCGCCCTCACTACCTCCCCCTGGATACGCGCCTGTCTTACATTTCCAAACAAGAAATAATAAACACTTCTGAAGAGAAATGACCATTATGCAACTTTGATCAATCACCTTTAAATACTACTTAAAATACGCATTTTCTGGTTCACGTGACACACGACAGAAGTACACTTCCGCATTAAACTCCATACCTAGATCAATTGAAATAAATAATTTTGTCGGACTATCCCAGCTGAAATAATTTCGCACTGACCCATATTGCCAGCAGCAGCGGCCAATAGAGTACTGAGCCGTATGAGGGAAAAGGCATAATAAGAAATCTGTGTTTGAAATAAACATCGCCAGCCGCGGCGGTTCGAATGTCAGCCGGTTTGTGAAACAGACAAGTGTAACTGACATGGCAAGATGTTATCGAGTAAAGTCCGCTTGATTCTCCTTTTATTAAAGTTATTCTTTCCCATTCAGGCCGAGATTGGCAACACAAAAACACTTTATCCCTTCACTTTATATGAGGCACAAGGGCTACAACCTCAATTTCGGCAAGTCGAATTTAATTTCATCAATCATAATTAATAGCGCTTGATTACTCTGGCGTGGCTCAATTTCAAAGAAATGAGCAACAGTCCAATGACGTCGCGTCCAGCGCTCGAAATTACCTGTCAATTTCTCCCGCGAAAGGCGCCGTCTCGGCTCTCCCCGCCAACGGGATCTGGCCTTCGACGTCACGTGATGTGGGCGGAGTCCTTTTGACAGACAGGTCCCACGCTGGGTTGTGAAACGGGACGAAGATGGATGACCACGGAGGCACCACCTCTCAATTTAAGCTGACAGCGATACGATCTCTCCCGCGTTACCGATACGGCTTGTTAGAGAGGCAGCGTGAGTGTGTGTGAGAGATAGAGAGAGAGAGAGAGAGCTCGCACAACTCCTAAACCAGACGGTCCAGGGACCTCTAGGTCCTGATCAAAACAACACCACAGATACAACATAATATATATATTTATATTTATAACACAGACTTTGCGCCATGCATAGACCGATGTACAGTTCGTTTTCTATCGACGCCTTGATGGCACCTCAGCCGAGAGTTACCCCACCCTTGTACTACTCTGGATACATGTTCATGTCCCCAGGAGCGGGAGTGGCGCCCCTGCCCGCGGGATCGATGAACGACCCCCGGGTTTTGGCGGCGCACGCAGCGTTTACACAGGCGCAGATGTTCAGTCCGCAAGGCTTGGCGGTGCACCACAGGGAGTTTCAAAACTATGGAGGAGGAGGTGGTGGTGGTTGTGCCAGGAGTCCAGAGTCGCCCCACGGACACGGGAATCGCCTATCCACCCCCAATTCAGGGCAGAGTCTGGAGGAGTGTGGCAAGTCGGACAGTCCCATCAGCAGCGATGAAGGGAATGAGGATGATGAAGATATAGAATCTATTGGGGGTGAGGATATATTTTAATTTAATTTTAATTTTAATTTTTTAATTTTATTTTTAATTTTAATTTTAATTTTTTAATTTTAATTTTAATTTTTAATATAATTTTTAGTAAGACTATAGTTTGCGACACCACAATCTGCACACATGATAGTAGAAAATACATTTATCTAGCATAAGGAAGGCAGTTATATATTAATTTCGGGGATATATAATCTTCAGTTTGCGGAACAGAACAATTCCTCACCCGCGACTTCTCATTTCCGACGCCTTTGTCTAGATGTAGTAAAACTATACATTATGACACGACAAACGGAACATGATTCTAGAAATAACCTTATAACAAAATGTAGTAAAATGTAGACACGACACAACAATACACATGGTTCTAGAAATGAACATATTAAAAAAAAAATAGGTACCAAATCATTGGAAAGTTAATCTCATTAACTCCAGTTTCAAATGCTATAAACATTAGGATGACCAGGGTGAAAGCAAAAATATACCACAAGCATATATTACGTATAATATGCCTGTATATTTTACTATTGATTATGTGATTGTTTTATATGTCATATAACCATAAGGAGAGGCCTTTATATTGTTTATTAAGAATGTTTCTCGTGTATTTCACTGTGTATATATTGGGTGAGACATTAGTTAAATATCTGCCTGTCTGTCTGAATATCTTTATTAAATTTACTTTTTTAATTCTAACTCACAGGAGGTCATTCTTTATCTAAATTTTAAAAACATTCATCGGATTAAGAGTTTTGGTTATGCACCAATTCACAAACGTTCTATCTGTTTAACGCAAAAAACATTTTCTGCAAAAAAAAAAAAAAAATCCGTTCCATCTGAAATACTTGTCGGCAAAAAAGATTTTATCTAACAGATGGACGCTTTCTGTAGAATCCAGTGTGAGTACTTTATGCAATCATCCAGTGCATTAAAGTTCCATTTCACAGATGCCACCTTCCTGCATTATTAAACATTACAGACGTTCATGTTGAAAGCAAGAACTGTTATTAATGCATAATTTTATTCCTTGAAAGGACTCTTATTATTCAGAAATGTGTTACAATGGGTATGAAGTCAGGAATGCCCCTTTAAATATTAAACAGACAATCACTCATTTTATATAGTGTTGTTTTGTTAATAAGTTCTTGTACTTTACGGTTTCTTATCTTGTTATCCCTACATAATTTATAACTGTTTTATAAATCAAGACATATTTGATGATACAAATTTATATTGTTCATAAGGCAGTATGTGGTACACGGTGAGATATTCTGTTCCATTAAAATAATAATTATTGCTTTAATGGTGTATCGTTACTGGTGTCGAGTTCTATGATAGAGTAGCAACAAATATAATAGAATATTTGGATTTCAAACAGAAACTATTTTTTTTATTGAAGTCTCACATCGGTTATAAAACACACCATCAAAGAAATAAAGAAATGTTTTATTGAACGACGCACTCAACAAAAACATCGTTAGTCCACAACTATATATACACAATAAAACTACCCAGCCACTCCACATTAAATTACTATAGACTACATAATTTGAACGACAAACCCGTATCTCTGAAGAGTCGAATAGACATAAACTAATTTGGTTTCGTTTAACAATATCATTACAGTATTTTAATTAAATAATTATCGTCTACTGAAGGTGATACATTTAACAATTCTGAAAGGTAGCTTTCAAAAACATTTACCTTTTACAAACAAGGAGTATTTTATATTTTACTTTCCTCCAAACGGTACCACACATATAACAACCTTTGATACAGCTTGTGGGATAGACTATACAAAAGCAATAGTCATAGATCAAATATAATACAATAAATTGACTTAATAAACAAATTAGATTCAGAATAAAGACGTTATATAAACTCTTGTTGAGGAGAAGGTTAATAAAACAAAGTAATATATGACAGCAGTACAGTTATATATTTTCTTATTGCTACTCTATATAGTGAGATATATAATTATACAATTTGTATTCGAAATAATCACATTGCTTACCTTTGTTTCACACCCAGTAGCCCATCTCTATTGTTTTGTACTGGGTGCCGTTTATATATTCGTTCATTCATTCATTCACTCACTCACTCACTCACTCACTCACTCAATCACTCAATCACTCACTCACTCACTCACTTTCTCACTCATTCATTCGTTCATTCATTCATTCATTCTATATAGTCAGAATACTGATTTTCAATGAATTTATATTTTTACTGTTATTATATATAGTCAAAAAAATTAAAAAAACTAATGTAGGTTTATTTTTACTGTTATTTGTTTTTTTTTGTAGTCAGAATACTGATTTTTAATGACGTTCTATTTTCACTGTTATTATATATAGTTAAAATACTGATTTTTAAAATGTAGTTTTAATTTTTTCTGTTATATTTAAAGTCATAATAATGATTTTTAATGCATTTATATTTTATAATTATTATTATACTGTATATATAATCAGAATAATGATTGTTTTTACTGTCATGATGATGATGATAGTCAGAGTAGTAAGAATAGTACTGATAAAACTCATTCTTAAATACTTAAAACATCTGTAAACATATAAACAATTTCTTACATGCTATTTTATTAATATGTTTAGCGTTATTTACTGTTTTGGTGACGTAGTTAAAATATGAAATTAACACACTTCCCTCTTCTTTCCCACAACTGAAAGGTCACTGTGCAATTAGCTAGTTGACATACAAATAGAGAAATTTCAACAAATTGATAGAACCATATCATGGGGTGAGCTGGGATGCGGTGGAGGAAAAATTAAATACAAATTATTTGAAATAATACATATTTATTTTAATTCATTTTAAAAAAAAATTTAATTTCATTTTATTTTAATTTTTTAAAATGTTAATATTTATTTTATAGATAGTGTAAGAAGTTTTACAACAACTGGTACTATTTTAATATTATTTATTTTCTATAAATTATTAAAAAAAAATTCGTATGACAGTTCTTCTAACTTAACAACGTGTTTGATATTTATATAGTGATATTATTATTATTATTATTATTATTATTATTATTATTATTATTATTATTGTCATTATTATTATTAGAAAGATCAATATGTTGCACATACATATTACAAATACTAATCTGATCTACTGTTACCAACCTATTCACTACAAGTCAAATGTTGTTTTAGGATAGCGAAGTACTTTATTTACCAAAACACGTACAATTTATAAGAATAATATGAAGATAAATGTGTACATATACAATATAATAATGTTAACGATTTACGTATGTGTAATGACAAAAGCATTAGTTGTGAGAGTACAATTTCTATGAAAAGAAAATGGGAAATTTAAATATTTATACCTAATATTTACATGTGGTATATGTTCAACATGTAGTATGACATTAAACCTCTAAAAAACCCAATTAAACAAAACAAAATAAACAACAACAAACAAACAAACAAATAAACAAGCAAACAAACAAACAAAACAAATAAACAAAACAAATAAACAAAACAAATAAACAAAAAACAACCACAAGACAAAACAAAACAAAAATACAACACAAACTAAACCAAAACAAGCAACAATAGAATCTAATTATATTTGATGGGTTATCGTTTGTTTTGTTTAACAACACCACTAGAGCACATTGTGGGTTATCGATGACAGAAGTTTGAATAACAGATGCCAAAAAGCACAAAACACGGTATAAACCTAGTTAGCCGAGTGGTTACGGCGAATCTGTGCAGTAGGTTCGAATCCTACCAGTTGACACTTAGTGTTTTTAAATATAATAAAGCATCAACATTTAATTTAATTTAATTTAATTTAATTTAATTTAAACGCTACTTATTCATAATAGTAACACGGTTTAATGTATCCAATAACAAAAAATTAATTATGATATAACAGGACTAGTACTACTACTACTACTACTACTACTACTACTACTACTACTACTACTACTACTACAGAAAACACTTACTAATCTGTATGTATTTTCTATATAGTGAATTTAGATAGAGTTTTAAATTAGCATCTTCTTTTGTCCTGCCATTGACACACTTTCGAAAAGTCATTCCACCATTGATTATTTATCTCGTGATCTGTGGAATTAGCAGAGGAAATACGGTACGACCGCGTAGTAGCCGCGACCTTGACAACAACAGGTCAAGCGTGTCCAAAGAAAAGTCCAAAGATTTATCTTTACGTGTGGAGTTTCCTGCGGAATTGCGTTTCGTTTTCAGTCCTACTTTGAGATTATTAGTTTGTCGCGAGATGGTTGTTTGTCGTTGCCTTTATTTTGTTAAATGTGATCGGAACATAACATAATTTATGAAAATGTAGATGAAGGAATGGATTAATGAGTGAATGAAGAAATGAATTCAAAGTGACAGATGAATTAATGTATGGATGAATTATTACTAACGAGATAGTTAAGTGAATGAGTGAGTAACTAAGTAAGTAAGTAATAAAAATCCTTATAAATAAATAAATAAATAAATAGTATATATTCATATAAAAAAGATAAAGCACAGTCTCTAATGTTTTAAAATTGTAAATCGTATAGAGAATTATAAATATGATCAAAAGAACAGCGAACATTAAAAAAATATTTTAATCGAATAATATAAGAAAATCTGTTCTAATTTGAATTTTTATTTAATCACAAATTTGACCCAATCTATTACAAGTATTTAATATTGAATAAAATCCGTAATGAAATAATAATCTTTGTATATGAAGATACCTATGACAATAATCCATTGAAATATGAGCAAAGTTTATGATCTTATATTTTGTTTTTTAGTTTTTAACAATTCTGTGAAATCCAAATAATATACATGTACATGAACGTGTATATTAAAATGTCTTACAGTGTTTTACATGCATTGTTATTTTTAGATATTAAATTGGACTCTGCATTATACAGAGATACGGTTTTGATCATAGATTTAGTTAATATAAAACAATAACAACATTATTGTAAATGCCTGTATTATTTTTAAAACTATATTTTTGGAACCGATATTGTGTATTAATAATAATAAAAAATAACAATGTTTACAAATAACAGCAGCAGCAACAACAACAACAATAACAATTGTGTTAACGTTGTTTTTTTAATTGTTTTGTTTTTTAAATATACTTTGATCTGTTTTCGGCCAAAATATTCTACTTATTTTATTTAGAAAGTTGTTTCTTTTGGATTGATGTTATGATTGGAAACTATATTGTTAAATGCGCATTTACATTGAATGTAGTTATACTACTTAAATACAAAATATGCTGATAGTTGTTACAGCGTATTAGTTTAAGAATACAATTAATTCATCGCCTGATTTATAACCTGATATTAATATTAAGATAAAATACTTTCTACCACTGGCAACGTTATTAAAAAAATAATTTTAACATAAAATAACTCGTCTTTTAATCCATATTTAAACATTTAAAAACACATTCTGATTTATTATTTACTAATCAATTTTTAAAAGAAATAATTTAGCAATTAATTTATTTCATTTATTAGTTAAACACAAACTATTACCATTAAACATCCTAAGGATGAGCCAAAGCCTTAGACAATGTGTTTCCGGGAACTAGTTAAATTAAAACAAACAAACAAACAAAAAAACATTCACCGCCATGTAGGTCCAGATAAAAGGTTATGTATGTACTGTTATCACTTACAAATAAAAATAAAAATCATAAAACAAATTGATAAAAATGTATATTTTAGGCCCAATAAACAAATACCTTTATTACGTTTTATTACCAATATCAAACAAATTTTATTGTAAAGCCTGTTTTTTTGTTTGTTTGTTTTTTATTATTAATAGCTGTTAAAATGTTAAACAGTTAGCCAAAACCTTTTATTCAAATATTTAATATTGATTTTAAATGCTATCCTCCCTGCTCTGGGACAATAAGCACAATCAAGTCACGAAGTATAATTAGTATTTAAAATATACATCTTTAGTATAATTCACGACACGACAAATGGCACAAACGTTATTACTATATTAGGTGTCAGTTTCATTCTCGGTAAAGTGGTACTGATAGAAAATTACGAACCGATTTTGAAATGGAATAAAAGGCAAAGTAATATTTTAAATATGTTTCTTAGAATAATTTTTGAATATTAAATTGTGCGAATAAATACATAACTTTTAATGTTGTTTTTGATGATTTGGATATTTTTCAGTTTAATGTTTTTTTGGTAACAGCAATCAAGTGTAAGATAATTATATAATGTATTATGTCCACATTAATAGCATATATAAAATGAAGACTTTCAAGTTTTATAATAATATTAAAAATATCACCAAGTGTTTTATTACACCGAAACACGAATCATGTTACAAACAAAAATAACTGTTGTCCTGTTGAAATATTAAAAATCTAGATGATTAAAAAAAACCTATTACCTTTAATTCTAATTCCTATTATAGTTTTTATTTACATACACATGTGACCTATTCCAGCACCATTCCGCGTTTACGCCACTGATTCCACAATATATTGATTGATTCACAATAGACTGGCGCTTTTGTTACGCAAATAGTAGTATTGACAGCAGAAAGAACTTGCATCCAAAACATAATTGATTTGTTTTAAATTGAAATATTTAAACTTCAAGCCTTTTAGATGAAAGATCGTTGTAAGTGACGTTTGTTGGGATTTGGGTTTGTTTTCGTAAAAATATTTACAAAGTGTAGTTTTTCAATGTGTATTGTTTTACCGAAATGTTAAATGAATACGAGAAAGAAAGAAATGTTTTATTTAACGACACACTCAACACATTTTATTTTACGGTTATATGGCGTCAAACATATGGTTAAGGATCACACAGATGCTTTTCGATTAGCAGCAAGGGATCTTTTATATGCTCTATCCCACATACAGGGTAGTACATACCACGGCCTTTGTTCTACCAGTTGTGGTGCACTGGCTAGAACGAGAAATAGCCCAATGGGCCCACCGACCTGGATCGATCCCAGACCGACCGCACGTCGAGCGAGCGCTGTACCACTGGGCTACTTCCCGCCCCTATGAATAAGAGAAGTAACAAGTTGGCCTGTGGGTTGTATTTACCTTTCCAACATGAGACGTTGTTTACAACGTGGTAGTACATGTAATAATATAGGTCTCAGCTGTTAGATGAATAACACACAGGTTGAAATTGCAGCACTGTGACAATATAAAGAAAAACAGTGTGCTGAACAGTACTACCACCGGCCTCGGTGGTGTCGTGGTTAAGCCATCGGACGTAAGGCTGGTAGGTACTGGGTTCGCAGCCCGGTACCGGCTCCTACCCCGAGCGAGTTTTAACGACTCAGTGGATAGGTGTACGACCACTACACTCTCTTTTTTCGCAGTAACCAGTAACAATTAACCACTAACCTACTGTCCTGGGCAAACAGCTTAGTTAGCTGAGATGTGTGCCCAAGACAGCGTGCTTGAACCTTAATTGGATATAAGCACGAAAATAAGTTAAAATGAATGAGTAGGAATTGAAGATAATATTACCACAAAATTTAGGCTTTAAATAATTAGCTGGACAATAGTATTTACATATATTGTAACCAACAAACACGTACGACAAACAACAACAACAACAACAAAACCACAACCCAGTTTACTATCAATTTCGTTTTTGTGAACCTAATTAAAGTAAACGTCATTTTCAACTAACACCTTGACGGGAAGCGTCGCGTATCATTTTCACCTGTGCAACCTTGTAACACCTTTCTCATTCACCCGGTATGCGGGGCTGTTCGCTCGCGGAGCAACTCAACCGTGACCGAAACCAATCTTTGAGTTTGTGTCGTCTCAACCTCCTCGGGTCACTCGGTTCTGAATATTTCTTTCTTTTCTTTCTTTCTTTCGTTCTTTCTTTTATTTCTTTTCTTTCTTTCTTTCGTTCTTTCTTTCGGATTCTTTCTTTCTTTTGTTCATCTATCTATCTGTCTTTATGTCCATTTATCTATCATTCAGTTTTTTCTTTCTCTTTCCTTTAATTATTTTTAATTATTTTTTTCAAGCTGTTCTTTTTTCTTTCCTTTTTTCCTACCTTTTCTTTTTCTTTCTTTCTTTCTTCAATTCAGTTTCTTTCTTGTTTCATCTATCTGTTCGTCCGTCTGTCCGTCTGTCCGTCGTCCGTCTGTCCGTCTGTCTGTCTGTCTGTCTGTCTGTCTGTCTGTCTGTCTGTCTGTCTGTCTGTCTGTCTGTCTGTCCGTCCGTCCATCCATCTGTCTATCTATCTATCTATCTATCCGTCCGTCCGTCCGTCCGTCCGTCCGTCCATCCATCTATCCATCTATCTTTCTCAGTCCTTCTTCATTCTTTCTTCCTGCCTGCCTGCATTTCTTTACCTTTTCAAGCTATTGACCACTCTGCACTTCAGCAGCCTAACTTTTCCAGCCAAATTTAATTAATATTGCATCGCGTTCACACAGAAGAGAGTGGGTGTTGGGAGTAAATATTTGTCGTTTTCAGATGGAAATAGAGTCGTTTGTTGTCGACAACAATGATGTCTTTTTAGCCCGCCACCTTCCCATGTAGACGGGCTCAGCGCTCATAGCATAATCTCTAGCCTTTTATTATTATAATATTTTACTGTTAAACATATATTTTTTTATTGCTTCACGGTTCGAAAATGTACCCACGAAGTGTAGGGCAACCGCAAATTAGTTTTATCTTCAGGTTAAATGTAGAGGAAATGCCACAGGTGTTCATATGTGTGTTACTATTAGGTGCATACCAAGCGTGAATTCAGGGTGGACATGCCTGAACCTCTTTTGGATATAGGCAAGTTAGTAAAGTTAACAGAAAGGGTGGGCAATCCGTGTTAACAAATCTAGTATAATAAATGTGTTTGTAGTTGTTTTCTCTTAGAATGTATGTCACAATGAACACATGTCTGACATCCAATAGCCAGTGATTAATAGATCAGAGTGCTCTAGAGGTGTCTAGAGGTTAAACAAAATTTAACCGTCTCTATATCTGCGTCTGTGTTTATGTGTGTGTGTGTGTGTATGTGTGTTTGTGTGTGTGTGTGTGTGTGTGTGTGTGTTTGTGCGTGTGTGCTTGTAAGTATACATGTGTTATGTGTCTGTGTTTGTATGTCGTGTGTGTGTGTGTGTGTGTGTGTGTGTGTGTGTGTGTGTACATGTGTGTACATATGTGTGTATGTATGTGTGAATGTGCACACGCACGTATGTACGTGGTTAAGCCATCACACCTAAGGCTGATACATACTGCGTTGGCAAATATCTTTGAAGAAACCCGGTGCGTTTCCCCATTAGCAGCCAAGCATCTTTTATATACAGTTTCCAACAATCAGAGAATGGTTCCAATACGAAATAAAGAGATTAACTTGATACTATAATAATGAAACGTGCAGTTTCCCACATTATATAATAGCACATATTACATACTTTGATATACCAGTCATGGGGTACTGGTCAGAAAAAACAAAACAATCAGAGAATAGTTCCACTACGAAATCAAGAGATCAACTTGATTCTCTAATAATGAAATGTGCAGTTTTCCCACAAATATAAGTGCATATAGCACATAGTTTGATATACCAGTCATGGTGTACTGGTTAAAAAACAAAAAAATCGAAGAATGGTTCCACTGAGAAACCAAGAGATTAATTTGATAATTAATGTTTTCTTGTTGCTGTTGCTTATACCAGTGTTTCACATACCTCTTTCAGATCCATCTTTAAGCATCAAAGAAAACGACCACAGGAATGACAGACTGGAAATGGGTAGAAACGGACCCTCTTCCCCCGCAAATTCCGACTGTGCATTACACCTGGACGAATCCGACGGACATGACGCCACTTCCGGTGGCAAAACGAGAAGGCGGCGAACGGCCTTCACAAGCGAACAACTGTTAGAACTGGAGAAGGAATTCCACAGCAAGAAGTACCTTTCCTTAACGGAGCGTTCGCACATCGCGCACAACCTAAAACTCAGTGAGGTTCAGGTGAAAATCTGGTTTCAAAACCGCCGCGCCAAATGGAAGCGTGTAAAAGCCGGACTCGTTCATACCAGGCCGGGCCCGGAGCAGACGAACAAGCCTAAAATTGTGGTGCCCATTCCAGTGCACGTGAACAGGATAGCAATACGAAGCCAGCACCAACAGATGGAGAAATCAAGAACAGTTCCCTAGTCAAAGTTTTTTTAGGTTTTTTTCAAATGTGCAATTCGGAAAAGAAAAAAAAACAAGACAATAAAAAACCGCTCATTTTATATATAAAAAAATTGCGTGTGTGTGATAACACCGCTCTGTGGGTATTCGTATTTATGGTGAGAATTTCGAATAATGTAAATTTTGGATTGCTGCTCTGGAAAAGGAATTGGTACATAATTTCTGAAGAAATATATTTCTTTTGTTGGATTGAAATAGACATATCTATGAAGCGAGTACAACTGCAGATTAATTTCTGTATTTCAGGTTATTTAAAAACATCCTTGTTTCTCGAAAAACAAAGAATCAATAACATAATTTCTGAAGATATATATATATATATATATATATATTCCACACTTTTCGTCGAATTTACAGACTTAATTGTGAGACGAATGCGGGAATGCAATTGAAAAATGGGAAAAACAGAAACTAAAAAGGAAAAAGTTTTAAACTCCAAATAGATTTCAGGTTATTTTAAAACTAGCTTGCTTTTAGGGGAAGACAATATTTATATGATTTCTGAACAATTTTTGTTTTCACTCTGGATTGATGAAGACATAATTACAAGGTAAATGCTGAGGAAAAAATACATATTTTATATACTTTTTAATTGTTAACAGTCCATAACTAAATTTGTTGAGAAATAGTTCCATACATTTAGATTGATATTTTCAGCGGAATAACGGTAACAAATGTGATATATGATGCTGGAACAATAGCATTGTCTACACAGAAGTAAAGAAAATATTTCAATTAAATAAGAGAAAAAATTATAATTATTATTTTTATATTCTTGTAAATATGGACATAAAAACGAATCAATGCGTATTTTCCATCAATAATATTGCAGCATTTTGTTTTCTATACACTAAAAGCGAACGTCACAACAATTAAAATGAAAAATTAATATTGAATGCATTAATTATTTATTTAACTCAAATTACATTTTTTTCCTGGTGTGTGTTTTTAATGTGTATAACCGGATACATTTTTATTATTTTCATGGATTAAGAAGACTGTTTAAGGATTGCCTTCTTGAACCGAAATCGGACAGAATCACATACGTTTTTATTACTTAATAATACACATTCAAAGTGCATAATTAATACGGATTAACGTATTAGGAGCGATATTTTCATAACTCATTCATAATAAATTTTCTATACATATGTGTACACATTTCAGCAAAATAAGACGTAAATACGATATTTTATTTCTTTAAAATTCAAATTTATGTTTTATTATTATCATACTCTTTAAATTACACATTTAACGTCAAGATAATTTTTGTTTAAGAAGAGTTTACTAGTAATCTCCAAATAAAAATTTAAAAATAAAAATGGTTAGATTTGACCAACCATTCAGTCAACATCGTGCATTTTCATTTAGAGAAAACCTTTGTCTTTTTTCTTTTGTAATTT
>NC_054709.1:8908149-8930649 GCF_016097555.1 Gigantopelta aegis | reverse complement strand
AGCAAACTCAGGAATGTCCCTTTAAGTTAACGTTGTTTTTACCTAATGTAGCCAAACTTAAACCTGGTCCCATTTAAAACGTTTTTACTTTTAAAAAATATTCAAATCTACGAGGGAGTAAACAGCTTTTGCCTATGTCTCTACTCTTCGTTTCTTCCGCACCTATGAACGGATCAAACTGGATACCGTAATATGCTAAACGTACGAAGAGGGGTTTAAAATGAACCCCTGGCTGAGTCCTCTTGTTCCTACACGTTAGTTTGGTCTTGCATTCTGATTGCTTTATTTTATTTTATGGATTGTGAACATTAGAACTTCCCGGTCCCAAAGATTCTTAGGAAGACAGGCAGCCAGGAAGCATTTCCACAAAACAGAGACTAGCAGTTATACCGGGCATACATTTACAAGTGTTTGGCATATGTGTCACGAAGAAAATTACATCATTAAGGAAAATGGAGCATATGTGTACGTCTAACTGTATTTGTTGTACTATAATAGTAATGTGAATTGTGGTTTAGTCGTAGATTTAATTTTACTTGCAGAACTAGGCTTGTGAAATTGGGCCCTGATAGCTGATATGTATGCCCAGCATGATGTGCTTCGGCGTTAATTAGATTTAAGCACAAAACTCAAGTTTAAAAAACAAAAAGATAAAAGATAAGATAACATTTATTGCATTTAAACATTCCACATGGGAACAGAGTGTACAAAATAACATCACAAAGTTGCAATATCAACAAACAATTAATGACTGTAGTTTTATATGCTTATACATATTCATATACATATTCTTATATATATATATACATATTCATATACATATTCATAGACATATACATATACACATACACATACACATACACATACACATACACATACACATACACATACACATACGCATACACATACACATATATATCACTACAATCTATTCATTATATTAGAAAACCAACTTGCAAATAACACCTATGCTGGCTGGGTCCTGATTTTTCAAAATAAAAATAAACTACTCTTTGGGTGTTATATTTAAAAGTGAAGGATTGTTATTGGAGATAAAATGAAATAACTTTGACCGTTGATACTTATATTTCTTACATTGTTCAATGTGATGATATTCATCTTCAATGACATTGCATTCACCACAGAGACGCTGGTCAAGAAGAGTATATGGTTTTGTATGTCTGCCAGTTTCAATTTTCAAGTTATGGTCACTTGTATAAATGTATAATGATCTGGGTTTAAGCAGTGAATTAGATATGGTTTAAGAGTTTGATATGACCGTCAGAGTTTGAAGTACAGATTTTCCACTGATTACAAATCGGTGCATTAAAGTTACAGGCCCTAGTTTTTTACCCGTGGAAATGAACATTAAGTTTGGGTAATATACAAACCTGTAACACAATAGGATCAAGTTACAACAGAGTGAAACAAAAGTCTGTGGGAAATACCACCTAAAAATAGACAGCTCGACTAAACAATCGTTACTTCTCAGACGTACGTGTTTTTTAGAATGAAGAAAACTGCGTTTCGTGGTATTAGAAACACCAGGATGACCAAAAACATTTCGGATATATGGAAATGGATTTTCTAAACAATAAAAATCTATGCAATGTCTGTTTTCAATTATCAAAGACGGCTCTGATAGTTAAAAAAAAATTGGCTGTAGTTATTAAAAACAAGGGTCTGTTACTTTAAGAAACGCTCAATTTAAATATGGGTTCGGTGTCAGCACGCGCGCTTAATACCCCGTGTCGTCACCCCGCGTGCCTTTTCCCACAATGACGTTCATATTTCGTCCCTTCCTTTGTAGTGTATTATGGGATATTCACATCTGCACGAGCCTCGCCGCGCGCGCGACCAATAATTGGCGGCTTCTTCTGATTGAAGCGGGTTCGGGATAATTCGTTAGCCCTCGGGGTACGAACGCGAACGGAGAAAATGACTAGTTCGGAAACCAAATTGCAGGTTGTACGCTGGAAATGTACACCTTAGGAAGGAGTAAAATTAAACATGCACACCTCGGGGAGAGGGGATATTACAAGGAATGTCAGGCTGAAATGTGTCATTTGATGATGTAAAGAAACCATGCGGGGTGCCTCATGTATGAGCAGTCACAATTTAAATAACAGCAAAACATAACACCCTGTGCGGTAGGAAGCGCTGTCACGTACAGTCCGGGTTTTTAAAATATATTTTTTTGGGGGGGTGGGGGGGGGGGGGGGGGGGGGGGGCGGGGGGCGGGGAAATGAATATTTATTTTGCTCACGGGTGGATCAAGAGCTTGGTTTTCGTATTCCCAATCATTTTGTAAATATTTATTTTGCCCAAGGGCGAATCCAGTGGGGCACCTTAGCATCCTCAATTTTGATTCAAGAGATTATATTTATTTTTCCTAAGGGTGGACCCAGATCTAGGGGGGCGTTTTCCCATCCTCAAACCAAAAATTAATTTTACATTCCATCTGATCTATAAAGCTATAGAGGCCACTCAAGTGACCTATAGAAATATGTTATAATAGAGAATGCCTGCATTTGAATATATAAACAATATAATTATGTAAACTACTTTTTGTAGGAAGTTGATTGTTATATATATATATAAGAAGTCATTTATTTTATATTATTATTTATAATATACTAAATATACTAAATATCAGTTGAAGATAAATATGAAATGCAAAGACATTTTTTAAATAGTTTACCACCACCCCCCCCCCCCCCCCCCCCCCCCCCACCGTAAACTACTAATATAGACCCTCTTTTAAAACCTCTTGATCCTCGTTCGTTACAATCAACAAAGAAATATATATATATATTGTGATAGACCAATATCTGTATCAATGATTTTAAATACTTTGTTAACTTGAGACTTTTATATTGATGTTGATTATCAACTTATTCGTATAATTAACCTTTGTTTGACACCCAATAGTTCGTGTTTTTACTGGTGGGATGTCTTCACACATTCATTCATTCATTCATTCATTCTTGTTAGACGATATTTAACATAGACTATGTTAGACGATATATAAAACATTAACAATAAAGTGACATATGAATGAATGAATGAATGAATGAATGAATGAATGAATGAATGAATGTTTAACGACACCCCAGCACGAAAAATACATCGGCTATTGGGTGTCAAACTATGATAATGCAAATAAATAAAGTGATGATCAACATCAATATAAAAATTCAAGATTTAAACAAAAACAGTGTAAAGAACTGTGCCAAAAATACAAATACAAATATCACAGAATTTTACGGATACTGAATTTTACTCTACACTTCAATTTGTGCTGTATTGGCCATTCTCAAAGAGAATGTTACACCCCTGCACCACGGTGAGGTTACAGCACGCGCAGGGGGTGACATATGAATAATAAAACAAATAACTATTACATTTTTCAATCTGTCGTTATTTAATTAAAATAGCAAGCCAAACTCAAACCCACCTACCCATTAAAACCCCACACAGAACCCCACACAACACAACAACAATCACAAAACAAAACAAAAATACAAAAAGAAACAAAAACTAACAAACAAAAGAACCAAAAATTATAAAAACCCACCGACATCACCAAGAACAACAACAAACAAAGAGAAAAAACCCACCCAATATAAAAAAAAAAAACACCAAAAGCCCTCCCCAAAACAAACCATACAACCACCCCTATAAAACAAACAAAATCCACAAAACAAAACAAAACAAAAACAAAAACACAAAAACAAAAACAACAAATGAAAAACTGTAATCGAAAAACACTTTAATAATAAAATAAAAATAAATAAATTTAAATTATAACTATATAATTCCATTTATACTGTAATGGATTAAGAAAGGCCACGTAAGAATTACTCTGAAATCACAAATAAGCTAGCTAGATTTATATTTTGTTTTAATTTAATAAATTACAAATCAAAATAGTCTTTTACAAGGGATGATTTACTCAAACCACGAAAACGAAAAGAAGGAAAAAACATACCAACCGCCCATCAAACAAAACCCCAACCCCATACAAAAACCCACGTTGAATTCAGCAACTTAGAAGTTTAAGAACATGTAATTAAAACAAATTAAAGATTAAATTTTCATATTATATGATTGTTTAACACAGTCTTTTATAAATATATAAATATATACACATACCCACAATATTATTAATTTTTCATATACATAAATATATATTTAAAATAAACATTTTCCAATAATTATTATTAAATAATGTGTGATCTGATTTCGATGCCTTGTGTTTGTGTTTATGTTTTAGCAAAGCTGCTGTGAGATTATCAAACACAGAGAATTTTTTGCATAAACATATCATTGGCTTGATTGTATGTACATTACGAAGAAGGCCTAGTAAGTTGGAAAACCTGTGCCTGAACTATTTGTATTTCAGGCGCATTAAAACACGTTTCACTCAATAAATAAATAAATAAATAATTCAATTTAAGTAACGTTATAATGTTGCTATGGCAATAACAAATGATAAAAATTTTTAATATTGTAATTAAAAACAAATAAACAAACAAACAGATAACAATAAACAAAAGTAATATATCATTTCTTAATGTATAAAGAACTAAATCAGTATGTATAAATAAATAAATAAATAAATAAATAAACAAATAAAATAAGACAAGACAAGACAGGACAGGACAGGACAGGACAGGACAGGACAGGACAGGACAGGACAGGACAGGACAGGACAGGACAAACCAACCAACCAACCAACCAACCAAACAAACAAACAAACAAACAAACAAAATAAATAAAATAAAATAAATAAATTAATTAAATAATTAAATAATAAAATAAATAAAATAATAAATAAATCTAACAATATCAATTTGCCAAAAATGAGAGATCTTTCAAATCTTCTATCTTGGCACAAAAGTTAATAAAATCGTACATTTTACATTCCTGAAATTTTTGACAATTTAACTTTTAGCAAAAATTCATATACGAATCCATATGCTCTGAAATGTGTTATTTCATTCTTATATCCAATTAATGTCCCAACACGCTTTGCTGGATAGGCTCTTCGTCTGGCCAGGACGCTCGGGTTTTAGGGTTAGCCTAACTGTTGACCTCGTTGCGTAACACGAGAAAGCACCAGTCTGGAAGTAAACGTTGTTGGGCAAACTAGCCCATCTCGAGTGAACAGTTTGCCTCAGTGCCGCCATTTGTTTGGACTGCGTTTTACGAAGACGTGTTAAGTAGATGGGCTCGAAGCTTAGCATTAGAATAGTATTTCAGCGATCTTCGTCTTTCTCCCCAACAAAAGTAAAAAAAAGAAAGAAAAAAAAGAAGAGAAGTCGTATGGGTGTGACTTTTGTTTCAAAGGCGGAGCCACGACGTGTGTCGGTGTGTAGGAAAAAACGCACACGTTTTTCGCAAATCAGCATAGGTGGCTCAGTGGTTAACGGAGGCGGATCTAAATCTTGCGATACTTATAATTTTATTATATATTAAAGGGACATTCCTGAGTTTGCTACATTGTAAGATGCTTCCGACTAATACAATATTTCTACGATCAAACTTACATATTAAATATATTTTTTTGTTTAGAATATCAATGTCTATATATTCAATGTGTTTCTGGTCGTCTTAATATTTATAAGAAGCCCAAACTGGATTTTGTCTTCAAATAATATCGTACGTACGAAAAAATCGTTTTTAGGAAATAAAATAAAATTTAACGTAGTACAAATATTAGAACGATCAAAAACACGTTGAATATACAGCCACTAATATTTTATGCAGACAGATATATTTGATATGTAATTACAGTCGTCAAAAAGTCTCTGTTTGTCAATAACATCTTTAAAATGGCAGCAAACTCAGGAATGTCCCTTTAATTTTAAAAAAAAAATTTACGATCCCCCTCCAAACCTGGGTATTTCACCTCATGTTACTGGGGCCCCCCTAAATGGATTTTCTGGATCCGTCACTGGTTAATATGATCGTAGAAGAACTGGCCTAGGTGGGTTCGTGGTTAAGCCATCGAACATAAGGGTGGTAGGTACTGGGTTCGTAGCCCGGTACCGGCTCCCACCCAGAGCGAGTTTTAACGGCTCAGTGGGTAGGCGTAGGACAAACTACACCCTTTTCTCTCTCACTAACCACTAATAAGTAACAACTAACTCACTGTCCTAGACAGACAACCCAGATAGCTGAGATATGTGCCCAGGATATCGTGCTTGAACCTTAATTGGATACAAGCACGAACATATGTTGAAATGAAATGAAATGGAGCCGAAGACGGGCAGTTGCCCCCTAAAATATTAAACAAACGACAGAAGCAATTTGAGTGCGAGTGTGAATAATTTGTACATGCTCATATACCACTAGAGTTTCGAGCATGTCCGTCCCGGGGCCTGTCTCTGGATAGCCAGGGGCTTGTTCCTGGACAGAACAAAATTAAGCGGACAATTTTGAAATTTATATCCAAAAATTAACTAGTGGGCCTTTAAAATTTTGATGCGCATCTCTAATTAATATAATTAATAAAGAAAATTCTACTCATTAAATTTGGTCGCAAGATTAGATCGGGTTGTCAAAAAGAAATTAGATAAGATCGGTGGCCTGACTCGGGATGGAGGGAGGGGTGGGAGGTAGAGTTGAAAATGGGCAGAATTTTGAAAATAGCAATTAGTAAAAGCCAAAAATCAAAAGAATTGACTGCTCGGTTGAATATTTATATAACTTGGAGCATTTTAGGACAGTCCAAAAATAAATAAGAGAAAGAAGAGAGGATCGGACTATTTAATAATATTTTAAAAAAAAAAGTAATTTCGACATACACTTTTGAACGAAGGTCTAAAAGTTTAAAGTCCGATCTATATGTCCACGTGAGTGGCCTTGTTAAGGCCGTTAGGGTACACAGTTTGTAGGGACGAGATGGGTTGCATCCCGTCAAGAAAACCCCTAGACTGACAGTCAATAGACGTTGAAGGTGTAGTGCTGTGCTGAAATACAGATCTTGAGAAGCCGGATCCGTCTGAACGAGAGAGAGAGAATCAGACTAGTGTATAGTCCAGTCGCCATGGGTTGGTATAGTGGTATGGACGGGCCCAACTCCAGAGGATACGAGATGGTATCACAATAAAACAAAGTAAAGTGTAGAAAAGAGTAGATGGGGCCGACCCCGCTTCCTATTTCTTCTTAGAGTGGGGCGGTCAATCTTCCAGTGCTGCTAGGACAGGCTCGGACATGTAGAGACTAAACGCGAACAACCGTGGCGTTCCGCAAAATGGCCGTCATACGAGTGACGAAAAAACCCAAGTCAACTAGTCAGACGGAGAAATGACGTGGGGCCAAGGAATCTCGCTAAAATAGAATCCAACCTGCTGGTGCAGGCTGTCGAAACGAGAAGCGTTCCAACGTTCAATCAGTTCCAATGGCCGCATACATCCCAGTAGAAAACGTCACTTCGCTGACAAAAACAACGAAGTGAAGGATCCCCAAGTCGAGCCGCGAAAGTACGTGCAGTGTGCACAAGCGAAACAAACACGTCTTACCGTGTCGAGCTCCAGACTGGGAATGTGCAATTTGATGTTTAAGATTCTTTACAGGAGTTTCTATAAGCAGTTTCCAACAGACATGGCAGCACATATCGCGACTTTTGATATACCACTAAGTGGGACGAGGGAAAACAATAGGTTCAGCCGAGGAAATTTGATCCTACAGTCCCAAGCACCACGGGCATACGAAAATGCCAGTAATTGGAGGGAACAGTTACACATTCGATTTTCAAGTTAAAGTTAAAGTTTGTTTTGTTTAACGACACCACTAGAGCACACTGATTTAATCAATCACCGGCTACTGGATGACAAACATTTGGTAATTCTGACACGTACTCATCAGAGGAAACCTGCTAATTTTTTCCTAATGGAGCAAGGGATCTTTTATATGCACTTTCCCACAGACAGGAAAGCACATACCACGACCTTTGATCAGTTGTGGTGTACGGGTTGGAACGCGAAAACCCCCAATCAGTTGGATGGATCCATAGAGGTGGTTTGACCATGTCACGCAAGCACCTCAAGCGAACACTCAGCCGACTGAGCTAGGCGTAATGTTCAAAGGATGATTTTGTTTGTTTGTTTGTTTGTTTGTTTTTGTGGTGGGTCCTTTTCGTGCCTCTCTTCGTGTATTGCGCCCCTGTGGCAACAAACCTAGGGTCTAATTCACAAAGCTCTCTTAGGCTCTGCTAGACAACAAAGCATCCTCTTTGCAAGTCTTTTTGCATTGCACTGCGATATCGCAAAGTTGCGAGCGTTTAGTGAATTAGGTCCCTGATGAGAGTGGAGAATACAACACGCGCTACTCAACCAAACGTTTTCACTTTCCAGGTTATTAAAATGCTATCATGATGGACGACTACCGACACCACACGATGTTTGTCGAAGTATTTCCGAAAACTGCCGATCGCTTGACGCAATTAGCGTTCTGATTGTTGTTTATTATTAGAGATCGCACCAGAAGGCCAGAACACGTGTAGATCTGACATCTTAATTGACAATCAAGATATCCATTTCTTTCTCCACAGGAGAGTTCCACTTCCGTCTGCGCGTCACAGCGATTCGACTCGCTGTCGGCGAATGTTACCAGCTGCGGGGTCGTTTCAATGATGTTTCAATTACTGAACTAATCAGGTTGTGCAGTTTGATTAATTGACACAATCATCAGTATAAGCGACCAAATAACCTCTTGGGAGTATTAGGTGCTACGAAAGTCCCTATGGTTTGTACGACTACGAAATAAAAACTTGATGATGGTATATAATGAGTTTTCGTGCTAACCAATTTTCGATTTTTTAAATTCTATTCCAACTGTGTTGTGTCTTTTATTTCATCCGGGGCGAGACGTAGCCCAGTGGTAAAGCGCTCGCTTGATGCGCGGTCGGTTTGGGATCGATCCCCGTCAGTGGGCCCATTGGGCTCTTTCGCGCCACCAAAAACCGTGATATGTGCTATCCTGTCTATGGGGTGGTGTATATAAAGGATCTCTTGCTGCCAATCGAAAAGAGTAGCCTATGAAAGTGGCGACAGCGGGTTTCCTCCCACAATATCTGCGTGGTACTTAACCATATGTCCGACGCCATATAACCGTAAATAAAATGTGTTGAGTGCGTCGTTCAATAAAACATTTCCTTGTTCTTCCTCATTTTATCTGCCTGCCTGTCTGCCTATCGATCGATCGATCTATCTATCTATCTATCTATCTATCTATCTATCTATCTATCTATCTATCTATCTATCTATCCTATCCATCCATCTGTCTATCTATAAATGTGTGTACGTGCGTGTATACGTGTGTGATAAAACAAAATTAAAAATAAGCCAACAATAACAACATTTAAATAACTTATTTCTTTACCCACAGAGGCAATGACGTTCAATAACATGAATATGATATTACATTTCACACCTAACGACTAGGTGCTTCGTATTTTTTACGACATTCGGTGAAACTGACCGTGCATTAAAACCGAAAATGACACGTTAGTTGTACATTTCATACCAACAGTGAGCCCCGGGGTATCTCGTATGTATACAGGCACGTGTGGGATACGAAAACATTATATATTATGCGGAGAAATATGACACGACATTATTACTGTTTTTTTTCAACATGGCTATAATCAAAAACCAGTTGTAGAACTTGATTGTATTAGTAATGCACTCAGCGGGTTGATTTCATTGCATTTCAAATAACATTACGATAAATATTTATTGCCGTTGTTTATTAATGGGTTTGAGAAAATTACGGAAACGTTTATAATAATAATAATAATAATAATAATAATAAAGAATCTATCTCTCCCTTCTTCCCTCCCTCCCTCCCTCTCTCCCTCCCTCCTCCCTCCCCCCCCCCTCTCTCTCTCTCTCTCTCTCTCTCTCTCTCTCTCTCTCTCTATGTTGGGTTATTTCTAAAGTACAATGTATGCGGATTTTGCTGTCAATCTATTGTGTTAGGTCTCACTACACAGATGTCATCTGCCATTTAAACCCATGTTAAATTGCCCAACTTCAAACGAAGATTGCCAATAGAACGGGTTCTCATTGGCACGAACAACATACACCATTGCGAACATACATTATGTAAGCATTTATTTTCACTCCAAAATTGAGAACATTTTCGTCTCAGTTTTTTGCTATATGACCGCATCTGGCTGTAGTACCGGTCCGAACAGGTGGTTCATTAACCGATTCACTCCGGCTGTCTCTTGCTCTGTACACCCATGTCCCAAAAGGTCCATGCACAATATTACAAAATAACATGGGCAAAATACAGCCAGAAGGCTTACCATTAAACATACATGTTGTTTTAATTCTTTACCATTTCCTAGAAGTGAATATGTGAACCATAACGTGTCACAATTAGGAACTATAGTGGACCGTGATGAATGAACTCTCACCCGGAAGTGATCTGTGTAGTGAGACCTTAGCCCGAGGTTTCCATATTGGTCCCAGGCCACACTGAGTGCCAGTACAAGTGACCAAGGTCCAATACAAGTGTGCTAGAACGCGAAAAGACCCATTTAATGATGTTTTGTTCTTCTGTTGGAATAGTGACAACAACATTGCTATTTATTTCATTTAACGAAACACTCAACACATTTTATGTACAGTTATATGGCGTCAGACATATGGTTAAGGACAACACAGATTTTGAGAGGAAACACGCTGTCGCCACTACATGGGCTACTCTTTCCGATTAGCAGCAAGGGATCTTTTATTTGCACTTCCCACAGGCAGGATAGCACAAACCATGGCCTTTGTTGAACCAGTTATGGATCACTGGTCGGTGCAAGTGGTTTACACCTACCCACTGAGCCTTGCGGAGCACTCACTCAGGGTTTGGAGTCGGTATCTGGATTAAAAATTCCATGCCTCGACTAGGATCCGAACCCAGTACCTACCAGCCTGTAGACCGATGGCCTAACCACGACGCCACCGAGGCCAGTGTGTAGTATAGGGGTCGGAAGTTTGTTTTCTTTAAAGGGACATTCCTGAGTTTGCTGCAATTTTTAAGATGTTATCGACTAACAGAGACTTTTTAACGACTGTAATTACATATCAAATATATTTTTCTGCATAAAATATTAGTGGCTGTATATTAAATGTGTTTCTGACCGTTGTAATATTTGTATTTCTTTTATTTCCTAAAACATTGTTTTTTTTCGTACATACGAAATTATCTGAAGACAAAATTCAGTTTGGGCTTCTTAGAAATATTAAGACGACCAGAAACACATTGAATATACAGACACTGATATTCTAAACAAGAAAATATATTTAATATGGAAGTTTAATCGAATAAATATTTTAATAGCCGGAAACATCTTACAATGCAACAAACTCAGGAATGTGTTAATTAATGATCGGCTATTTGATGTCGACATCGGGTAATGCTAATACAGTCTTCATTAGCAGCGAGGACGGGACGAAGTCCAGTGGAAAAACGTTCGCTGGATGCTATCGCTGGATGCTATCGCTGGATGCATATGCTACCCTGTCTGTGAGATGGTGCATATAAAAGATCCCTTGCTACTATTGGAAAAAATATAGCGGGTTTTCTCTATCACTGTGTAAAAATGGCCAAATGTTTGACATTCAATAGCCGATGATTAATAAATTAATATGCTCCAGTGGTGTCGTTAAATAAAACAATTTTGTTTCATTAGAAGCGAAGGATCTTCTATAAGCAGTTTCCAACAGACACGACAGCACATATCGCGACTTTTGATATACCACTAAGTGGGACGAGGGAAAACAGGTTCAGCCGAGGAGGTTTGATCCTACGGCTCCAAGCACCACGGTCGTGCGAAGATGCCAGCAATTGTAGGGAACAGTTATACATTCGATTTTCAACTTAAAGTTGGCCTAACCACGACGCTACCTTGGCCGGTATATATTTCGTAACAATTATGAATGCAGTTTAGGGCATTTGAATTATACTGATGAAAAACCACCAGGGAAGAACAGGTATTCGAGACAAATTTGAATCCACTATTAGAATAGTTATACCTGTTTAAAACAGATTTGTTTAAAGACACCACTAAGGTATATTAATTTATTAATTATCGGCTACTGAGTGTTAAACATTTGATCATTGTGAAAGGTAGACTTCAAAGAAAACTCACTTTTTTATATATGCACCCCCCCCCCCCAACATGCAGGACAGCACGTACCACGGTTTTTGATATACCAGTTGTGAAAAGTGCAATTTGCCGTACGATCTGCCTCTATATCGGTGAACTAAAATAGTAAGACATAGTGCAAAAACTATTTTCATTAACACAAAACTAATTATTGTTGTGTGGTCCTTAACCATATGTCTGACGCCATATAACCGTAAATAGAATGTGTTGAGTGCGTCGTTAAATAAAACATTTCTTTCTTGCTAATTATTGTTGTCCATTATCACCACTAAGTCCATGTTGAAATATATGCTAACTGTTTCCGAGTTCGTTACCATCGTTAGGTTCCTTACCGAGCTAGAAGATCAAAGATTTCGGGCAGCGTTGTTTTCACTTCTGCCCCCTTCGGCGTATTTGACCGGTCAACGATTACCTTGGTTAGACAACATGAAAATATTGTCACAGAAACTGGGACAAAAACTTCATTACATGTGTCAGATATTTGCCCAGAGGCAGGCCAGGCTTAGATCCATTGATCTATCTGTCTCGTAGCAATTATACAAAACTCTCTTCATACGCTAACGTCGCCTAGCTCTGCTTGTCTCCGTACGGCCCTGAAAGCCGGACCGAAGTTGTACAAACATTCAACAAACTCGCGTCGACGATAATGCTTGTGATACGGGAATTGAACGAGATCGTAATATTCAGCGCATTGTCTCCAATCAAAGCGCCGAAGAAGCAGCTATAACGCTAGCGTGTTTTTCCTTCTTGCTATATTAAATTTAGCGGCGCACTTTGTGGTTAAGATACAATTTAGACGATGGCAGTTTAGTTCTAGTCGATACTACATGCGGGACAGCAGCAGTGGGTATTAATTGCTTCCTGGGATAAAAGAAAACACAAAAAAATCGTCCTCTTCAAATGAAAGTTTCGACAATAGAAGAGCACCAGTTTCTAGAATTTAAAGGTATTCTATCAAATGTGAACGACAAAATATTTTTAAAAAATTAATAATTATCTGCATAAGACAGTCAAAAAGAAGGTTTTAACAACATCGTTACTACTGTCATAGGAGGACTGCCACTTTTAAGAATGGTTAGACAAATCTAAACCCCCAACATCCTATCCCAGTAGGCTATTTCTCGTTCCAGCCAGTGCACCACGACTGAAATATTAAAGGTCGTGGTTACCAGGTATGTGCTGTCCTGTCTGTGGGATGGTGTACTATATAAATGGACCCTTGCTACTAATGGAAACAAATGTAGCGGGTTTCCTCTCTAAGAATATACAATAGCAGATTATTAATAAATCAATGTGCGAGTGCGAGTGCGAATAATGTTTACATGCTCATATACCACTAGAGTTTCGAGCATGTCCGTCCTGGGGCCTGTCTCTGGATAGCCAGGGGCTTGTGCCGGGACAGAAAAAAAAATTAAGCGGACAATTTTGAAATTTACATCCAAAAATTAAATAGTGGGCCTTTAAAATTTTGATGCGCATCTCTAATTAATAAAGAAAATTCTACTCATTAAATTTGGTCGCTAAATTAGATAGGGTGGTCAATGTGCGCTAGTGGTGTCGTTAAACAAAACAAACTTTAAATTGATTGGGACGATAAATACCTAATTATCAAAGAATTGATCCACCCACTGAGGGGATTCGATCCAATGACCAAAGCACCTCAAGCGAGCGCTCTACCGACTGAGCTAGATCCCGCCCTATATCACAAGAGAAAGAAAGAAATGTTTTATTTAACGACGCACTCAACACATTTTATTTACAGTTATATGGCGTCAGACATATGGTTAAGGACCATACAGATTTTGAGAGGAAACCCGCTGTCGCCACATAGGCTACTCTTTTACGACAGGCAGCAAGGGATCTTTTATTTGCGCTTCCCACAGGCAGGATAGCACAAACCATGGCCTTTGTTGAACCAGTTATGGATCACTGGTCGGTGCAAGTGGTTTACACCTACCCATTGAGCCTTGCGGAGCACTCACTCAGGGTTTGGAGTCGGTATCTGGATTAAAAAACCCATGCCTCGACTGGGATCCGAACCCAGTACCTACCAGCCTGTAGACCGATGGCTAACCACGACGCCACCGAGGCCGGTCCACAACAAAAGAAGATTCGACTTCCTCTCAACACGCCCATTGGGCTATTTCTCGTTCCAGCCAGTGCACCACGACTGGTATATCAAAGGCCGTGTCATGTCCTATCCTGTCTGTGGGATGGTGCATATAAAAGGTCCCTTGCTGCTAATCGAAAAAGAGTAGCCCATGAAGTGTGGTCCTTAACCATATATCACCGGCCTCGGTGGCTTCGTGGCAGGCCATCGGTCTACAGGTTCAACAAAGGCCATGGTTTGTGCTATCCTGCCTGTGGGAAGCGCAAATAAAAGATCCCTTGCTGCCTGTCGTAAACAGAGTAGCCTATGTGGCGACAGCGGGTTTCCTCTAAAAACAGTGTCAGAATGACCATATGTTTGACGTCCAATAGCCGATGATAAGATAAAAAATCAATGTGCTCTAGCGGCGTCGTTAAATAAAACAAACAAACTTTACTTTAACCATATATCCGACGCCATATAACCGTAAATAAGATGTGTTGAGCGCGTCATTAAATAAAACATTTCTTTCTTTTCCTCTCAACACTTGCGGCATCAGTACTGCGCTATTGCGATTAAATTTTGTTTTGCGTCGTTGGACTGTAATTTAGGACTAAGCTCATTTAGCGTTGGTTTAGACAAAAGGTCGGTCATTCCACGAGAGTTTTATAGCAGCTTGTGTCGGATTTCCTCGTGCAGTAATCGCCCAGTGTTGCAGATCAAAAGACAGATTAGCGGAAATTATCGAGATCTCATGACAGCTGGGACAATCGAGACCTCTCCACGAGGAAAGCCCCTGCGCATGACATTTCCATCGTGTTTTATGTCAACAGACGATCACTGGGATATGTGATGGGTCAGAGGGTAAATTAATTTCATGCGGCGTTACTAATGTCTTTTACAGTCTATCCCATCTCAGTTGTCACGTTTTATAAAAAAAAAAAAAAAAAAGCTTTAAATTGCATGTATTTATTCGTGACATCTGGGAAATAAGTATTTCAAAAATGTCCGTTTCCACGATTTTGTTAAAGGATCCCATGACTTGTAAATCAAAGGCCGTGGTATGTTCTGTCAGCAAAAACACACACAAAAATTACCCAAAAACCCAACAGCAAATGATTTCTTGCTACTAATAGAAGAAGAAAGGAAGGAAGGAAGGAAGGAAATGTTTTATTTAACGACGCACACAACACATTTTATTTACGGTTATATGGCGTCAGACATATGGTTAAGGACCACACAGGTATAGAGAGAGCCACTTTATGGGCTACTCTTTCCGATTAGCAGCAAGGGATCTTTTATATGCATCATCCCACAGACAGGATAGTACATACCACGGCCTTTGTTACACCAGTTGTGGAGCACTGGCTGGAACGAAAAATAGCCCAATGGGGCCACCGACGGGGATCGATCCTAAACCGACCGCGCATCAAGCGAGCGCTATGTAAGAAATGTAGAAGATTGTCTCTGAAGACTATGAAGACTTCGGGTCGGGATTTAGCTCAGTCTTTTGAGCGCTCGTCTGAGATGCTTGCGTCGCAGGATCGAACCAGCTCGGTGAATCCATTTAGCAAATTGATTTTGTTCTCTCATTCAAACCAGTGCACCACAACGGGCCAAAGGCTGAGTGGTGTGCTATTCTGTCTGTAGGAAAGTGCGTGTAAAACATCCCTGGTTACTAATGGAAAAATGTTACGTGTTTCCTCTGATGACTACGTATCAGAATTATCAAATGTTTGACATCCAGCAGTCGATGATTAATACTTCAATGTGCTCTGGTGGTGTCTTTAAACAAAGCAAACTTTAATATTACCCGACGATTGGATAACATTAAAAACAGGATTTTGGCATTATTAAAGCATGAGCTGTAGTTGCGTCAGCAAACAAAGCAAACTCCTTGTGAAAAACAAATGTTTGTGGTATGGTCAGCTTAAATTACAAAAAAGGGTGAAAACCCCCAAAACAATCGGCATATGCACCATTACGTTTAAGGAACACTATTAAAATAACACCAGTAACCATATCAAAATATATTATAGCCTACTACGCATGTATGAAATTCATTTTTGTTTATGTTTGAAACACTTTTTTCTTCGCATACACCTTCAGTTATCTCTAACGTTAAACAGTTAAAGTTTGTTCTAATTTGCGACAACACTAGATCACCAATACCCGATGTGTATTTTTGTGCTGAGATGTCGTTAAACATTCATTCATGCATTCATTCATTCATCCATTCATATATGCATTCATTCATTCATTCATTCATTCATTTATTCCACTAGACCACATTGAGTTATTAATCATCTGCGATTGGATGTAATTGTAAATATTTAATAATTCTGACATATAATAGTTTTAAAGGAAACATATTTTGCATTAGCAGCAAGAGATCTTATATATGCATATTCTCACAGACAGGATAGCACGGACCACGGCCTTTGATATACCAGTCGTGGAGCAATGGTTGGGACGAGGAAAACAACAAAAACAATAAGAAAGTGGGTCCACCAATGGGTTTGATCCTATGACGCAAGCACCTCAGTTGAGCGTTCTGTTAGCTAACAACAGACGACCGAGAATACTATAATATTACTGTGCCCTGATTCTAATGTTTAACTACCCTCTACTAGGATCGATCCCCGTCGACGGCCCGTTGGGCTCTTTTTCGTTCTAACCAGTGCACCGCGACTGGTATATCAAAGGCCGTAGTATGTGCTATCCTCGAGGCGGGCCGTAGCTCAGTGGTACAGCGCTAGCTTGATGCACGGTCGGTTTAGGATCGATCCCTGTCGGTGGCCCCATTGGGCTATTCCTCGTTCCAGCCAGTGCTCCACAGCTGGTGTAACAAAGGCAGTGGTATGTATTATCCTGTGTGGGATGGTGCATATAAAAGGTCCCTTACTGCTAATCGAAAAGAGTAGCCAATGAAGTGGCGACAGCGGGTTTCCTCTCTCTCTCTCTCTCTCTCTCTCTCTCTCTCTCTCTCTCTCTCTCTCTCTCTCTCTCTCTCTCTCTCTCTCTATATATATATATATATATATATATATACATGTATATATATATATATATGTGTGGTCCTTAACCATATATGTATAACGCCATATAACCGTATATAAAATGTGTTGAGTGCGTCGTTAAATAAAACATTTCCTTCCTTCTTTCTTTTTTTGTTCTAACTAGTGCACCGCGACTTGTATATCAAAGGCTGTAGTATGTGCTATCCTGTATGTGGGTTGGTGCATATAAAAGATAGCTTGCTACTTATGGGAAAATGTAGCAGGTTTCCTCTCCTAAGACCATGTCAAAATAACAAATGTTTGACATTGAATAACCGATGATTAATAAATCAACGTGCTCTACCCTCTAGTTATTTTAGACTAGGTACCGCCCTAAAAATGTGCTGAGATGTCGTTGAACCAAATTAGGCCTATCCCTTCCTTTCACGGCCATTAGCAATGGAGAATAAAGACAAAACAATGGATTCGACGTCATCTGGTAATTTCAATTTGTCCAATCACCGTCGAAAAAGGGGCGGAGTCTCGGTAAAGCAATCAGCTTGTGGCACAAACAGCTTGATCTCAGCAGTCGAGGCTTATTGGAGCCCATTTTCCAGTGAATCATCCTTGATAATCAAAACGGACATATGGCAGTCTCGATCTCCGCAGACGAACTGACATCAATTTCCGGAGAGTGACGATTGCTCTTCGCCGTCACGTTCTGTTTCGCGGGCTCGGCGAAGACAGCGCGCGCGTGGAGCACGAGGCGGAAATGAACAACTCGTCACATGATCCACCCTCTGGAGACGTCCACATGGATCCATCTTACGACCCGTCTACTGTGGCGATATCCCAGTTAATTGACAGTTAATGAGTGCAATACCCGACCGTGAAATCTACTTGCAAATCGAGTGATGCAAATTGAGTGATGGTGTTATTATTGCGTCGCTTTCAAATTAAATATCGGATGATGATACAGCGGGTTTGGCGGAAAAGAATCAAATTAGCGGCGCCGATTTCTCGCAAAACGATTGGTCGATCGATAGGCTTGTAGTTGTGAAACAACAAATGATTATACTCTACACCCCCCCCCCCCCTAAAAAACCCACCCCAAAACCAAACCAACCAACAAAAAAAACCCACACCAAAAAACCCCCCCAAAAAACAAAAAACAACATCAACAAAACAACAACAACAACAACAAAAACCCAAACAAAAACAACAAACATGAAAAAAACATGAAAATAACAAACAAATAACAAAAACGACCAGCGTTTTCGTTTAGGTGCCAAACTAGGTTTACGATGTTTTATTAAATTGGTCCCTTTAATAGGCCTACACCTAGGCAAAACAATTTTAAAAATCGTGTAACACTTAAAGTGTGTTTTATTTAACGACACCACTAGAGCACATTGACTAATTCATCATCGGCTATTGACGTGCTAACAGAAACCGTAACACTCTCCCATTAGCATATTCAATATCGTATCTCTGCGAACGAAATACGAATGTCCAAAAGAAGTTATGACGGAGTCGTGATGGTATTCAGACACGAATCAGGTGCTTTGTCTATAGTATATAGTATATGGGTCCCACTCCGACTGTAGGAGAACAACCACTTTTGTAGCGCACTAGTACAAGCATAAAAAACATTTCTACAATCTCACTCTATATACTTCCGTAAATAATGACAGACAGACAGACACACCGACAGACACACCGACAGACAGAAAGACACACCGACAGACACACAGACAGACAGATAGTTGATTTAAAGGCATACTGTCACGGACTTAAGGACCTTATTTCTCTAAAAATAGATAATAAATAAAACTTACATTAATGGTTGGAAACCAAATCTAGCTATAGCATCACCTTAACTGAACCATGATGGAGTGAAATCCATGTCAATCCTCTCGGCAATTTCAGTTTTTCAATTATGGACCATTGCCATGATTCAATTATTTGTACAAAATATCATTAATAAATGGAATATGGTGGTTATAAAGATGGTTTAATAAAGTACATTTAGGGACAAATAAAATTATTTTTGTTCAGGTAATACTTTGTTAGAGCATTAAATAGGTCAGTGGTCTGTGACAATATGCCTTTAAGTCTCACTCCATTACAACAGAATAAAATTTGAAATATAAATATAAGCAATATTAAATATAAAATTGTAATGAACCACAGGTCTGAATGGGTGGCAGGATTTAGTTCAGTCGGTTGAGCGCTCGCTTGGATTTACCGAGGGGGTTCGATGCTGAGACCACTGGAGCACAGTCATTCATTAATCATCGGCCGTTGGATGTCAAACTTTTGGCAATTCTGACACGTAGTCATCAGAGGAAACCCGCTCTGTTTTTCCTAATGCAGCAAGGGATCTTTTATATGCACTTCCCCACAGACAAGGAAGCATATACCACGGCCTTTGTCCAGTTGTGATGCACTGGTTGGAACGAGAAAAAGGCCCAATCAGTTTAATGGATCCACAGAAGTGGTTCGATCCTGCGACGTAAGCACCTCAAGCGAACACTCAACACAGACTGAGCTAAATCCAGTCCTACCTCAGACAGACGCTTTAAATACCGACTCAGCTTCTTGTTCTCAATTTATTTTCGTGCTTATAACCAATTAAGATTCAAGCACGCTGTCCTGGACACACACCTCAGCTAACTGGGCTGTCTGTCGAGGACAGTGACAGTGGGTTAGGATTAGTTGTTAGTGGTATAGGAGAAGCCACGGTGACGTCACATGTTTTGATCACGTGGTACCGCGTCAGCGCTGGTAGGCAAGAAACCAGTTGACAATACTGGCATTAGTAGTAATGAACAATCGAATGTTTTCCCGTCAATTAAATCAGTGTAGACTAGTTTTGATGAATGGTATTTTGTCATGGTAATTTCATACGTTGTTGTTAGATGCACAAGTCACTGTAATAAGGATTATGAAATTAGTTTCATCAAATACAGTGGAAGCGAAACGTTGAACAGTTAAAGCTGACAACAATCAACTTTGCCCATCCCACAACGGAGATCGTCATTTTATACAAGGTTTGTTGTATGTTATTCATTCGTAATACTAATACACGTCAGTATTTATTGAAATGAAAATTGAAAAGATAATAAAAAAAAAAATAATAATAATAAAAGCCCCCACCAAACTGACATGGAAACAAAGATAGATACTCTGTGAACAGTAGGCCTACCCAGTCAATCGACAAACAACGTTTTATGTAACTTTTTGTTTGTATTGACAGATCCATTATAGTGGGTAAAACAAAAATCTGAATATATTTTATATTGTATTATGCCATAAAATATGTAGGTGGCTGGAGTATTTATATTTTTAATTAAATAACAGGGAGCTGTGCGTGTGTGTGTGCAATCAAGCATATATATATATTGTTTCATATGAAAATGGTTCTGAAATATTTCCATTTATTAATTATATTATATGTTAATTATAATGTTTTACTTTTTTTTTATTGAAGAAGTGATCCACAGGTGTATTTGTAATGTGTAAGTTGATTTTTTTAATAATAAAATAAAAGGTATAAACATTTCAGGGTGGGATATCAGATGTATTAAATCATTTGTTTGGGATTAAAAATAAATAAATACTAATAATAAAACTGGATATTGATCCACAAGTTGGTGATAGCCACCATATTTTATTAAAAACATAAATTATGTTACATGCATTTATTATATAAGTTATCTGAATTTGTTTGCAGCAAATAAAGAAAGAAAAGGGGAGCTGATTGTATTTATAAGTATTATTGTCATCAGTGACAGATGTCAATATGTCTTCACAAATACATTTATGTGTATTCAAATATTTCAATAATATTCAATATACACAATATAAAACTTTCATACTTATATATCATAGAAATTTACCAATTTTCTTATTTTTTTCTAGGTATCAGTGATCCCTGTTTATGGACAAAAAGAGAACTGGCAACTCTTGGATGAAAAATGGGCCTTTCACGATGAATTAAGGGCGTTCAAGTTTTAGGGTGAATTAAGGGATGCTAAGGAGAACACTGGTATTAGATTCAGCGATTCTTTTCTACAGTATCTCATGTTTCTGTGCATAAGAAGGATACCAGAACCTTTTTCACTGACTTTCCAAACTACCATATGCAATATTATTGGGGCTATTCAGTATGTGATGATGACTTTGATAACACTTGGATTTAATCTTTTTTTACCAGGATCTCTATTTTCTAATAAAAACAGACTTTACAAAATCAATAAAATTATATCGAGAAACAATAGACAACACATATTATTATTTTCTTTTTCTATTATCATTATAAACCAATGATCAAATGATATTTGCATTGTGTTAATGTGTGTCTTACATTAAAAAACATTGTATTGTTACCATTTACAGTAATTTGTTGTTTTAACTGGTTTATTAATCAGGTTGAAAGTGATAGCCTTTGAAACTGTGCCTCTTGTCAAAGGTAACTGACACTGTTTTAGATTTGAAAGGAAGGAATCTTTTATTTAACAATGCACTCAAGTCATTTTAATTACGGATATATAGAGTCGGACATGTTTTTAGGGATCACACAGATAATATTAGGGAGGAAACCTGCTGCTGTCACACAATGGATTACTCTTTCCGATTAACAATAAGGGACCTTTTATATGCATCAGCCCACAGACAGGATAATAAATAGTGTAGCCTTTGTTACACCAGTTGTAGAGCACTGGCTGGAATGAGTAACAGCCCTATAGGACCACCAACAGGAATCAATCCTAGATCGACTGCGTATTAAACTATGTCCTGGCCTGCATGGGATTAGGCAATTAAAATATTAATGGCAATTTTTATGTATATATATATATATATAAAAATAATGCTACAAAATGTTCTGAAGATGGAACCACAAAGGTGAGGGACCAAGTAAATTTGAGATGTATCCGGTTTAAAAGGCTAAGTTCTGTACTAATATTTAAAAAGGGACGCTGTAGCTAGAGGGAGCAATGTATGTGTGGTCATGGAACATGTATGGAAACTAAATTTAGGTTCCTCCATTTTAATACAATGTGTTAATATGTATCCGATATCAGCAAGTTTAAGGAATAAAAAAGGACTTGATAAAATTAATAGTTTTATTAAAGTTTTTGTAATTTTTCTAATAAGATACTTGCTTAAATTTATTGTTGATGAAAAGCCTTACAAATGAACCAGTAGACAAGTCTGATGTGTTATATATA
>NC_054709.1:8883149-8905649 GCF_016097555.1 Gigantopelta aegis | reverse complement strand
GTGTAGTTAAACAAATCTGAACTACAAAACCGTTATCCATGACCAAGACCGCATCTCTGCGCAATACAGAGTCGAATGGGGATTTGGCGAAATAGTGCTTGATTAAATGTATCTCTATATAGTGCCTCGTCTGTAGGAGGACAGCCACTCGAAAATATAATTACTCAACAATACGTCCTTTTGACCGCCATAAAGAGGACTGCCACTCCCAGACTAATTTACTAAACCAAAAGTGCATCGAACAGATCGTATTGGAATAAATACAGCTGTAATGACATGCACTCATGAATCACTGTCAAAGCAGTGATGATATCAGGTGTTCGCGGAAGGTGAGCACATCCTGCCCCATCGGTGGCACCCGTCATGAGTATTGCCATTGTAGCTGTGAAGTCTGTCACTTCATCTTAAACGATAAACAAATAAATGTGCAAGAGTTTCACCAGAGAGATGAAAAGGTACTCACATGTTCAAAATATGACATAACACCAGCCATCATGTTGGTCAGTGATGCATCGTATTTAATAAATATAGAATCTAGATGTCTAATATAAAACTGTTTAAATGCCCCCTTAAGTCCCTGGACATCATAACCCCGATGGAACATCTGTTCCAAAATGATATGGCTCTGTTTGAAAACTGCATAAAATTAACATGATGCCCTGAGTAATCTTAGAAGTTGTGATATGTAGTTACCAATACCTGGAGCTGAAGGTGTATTGCTCAACATAAAGGAAAAATTTACTGTTGGAAAGTTGAAGTCATTCCTTTTGTCATACAGCTCAAATTGACTGTTGGAAAGTTGAAGTCATTCCTTTTGTCATACAGCTCAGTTTGGTGACCAATGTCGCTTTGAATCTCTATAGATTCATAGTTCGAGGTATGAAATAAAGAAATGTTTTATTTAACGACGCACTCAACACATTTCATTTACGGTTATATGGCGTCAGACATATGGTTAAGGACAGAAGATAATCTGTAAGATCATCAATATAGCGAAAAGTAAAGTTAAAAGTTAAAACAAATGTTAACTTTAATTTCCAATCAGAGAATGTGTCCACAGAGGTAATTCGATCCCACGACGAAAGTACCTTAGACGATCCCCATCCCAGCCAGTGCCCCACGGCTGGCATATCAAACATCGTGGCATGTGCTGTCCTGTCTGTAAAAGATCCTATGCTGCTAATGGAAAAAAATGTAGCGGGTCTTCTTTAAGACTTTGTGTAAAAAAATTACCAAATGTTAGACATCAATACCTGATTAACAAATCAATGTGCTCTAGTGGTCTCGTTAAACTAAACAAACCTTAACATTAATTTTAATACAAAAAAGAGTGGGAGAGAGAAAGAAAGAAAGAAAGAGAAAGAAAGTTTGTTTTGTCTAACGACACCACTAGAGCACATTGATTGATTAATTAATCATCGGCTATTGAATGTCAAATATTTGGTAATTCTGACACATAGTCATCAGAGGAAACCCGCTTCAGTTTTCCTAATGCAGCAATGTATCTTTTGTATGCACTTTCCAACAGACAGGAAAGCATATACCACGGCCTTTCACCAGTTATGGTGCACTGGTTGGAAAGAAAAACAAATCAGTTGAATGGATCCACCGAGGTTGTTCGATCCTGCGACGCAAGCACCTCAAGAAAGCGAGAGTGAAAGACGGATAGAGAGAGAGAGAGAGAGAGAGAGAGAGAGAGAGAGAGAGAGAGAGAGAGAGAGAGAGAGAGAGAGAGAGAGAGACAGAGACTGACAGAGAGACAGAGACTGACAGAGAGACAGAGAGAGAGAGAGTGGAGAGAGAGATGGGGTGGAGGATACACTGATTTATGCCTAAGAAAAAAAAAAAAAAAGCAGAAACGATTAACGATTTTTTTTTTAATGTTCCTGTTTAGCCACCACAGAATTGAATTGCTGTTGATTTACGACTAGGCCATAACTGAACTGAACTGAACTTTATTTACAACCACGGCATATGAGGATATATATACATACAGCAGTCAATATAATTGTAACAAGATGGTGGGTGTACATAATTGTACATAAATACAATAAATACATATTAATAAATATAACAAATACACAGAATATCAGCCAGAGGATTTGAAAGTATTCATAATTAGATTACAAAATATAGAAAGTTTTCTAAGGACACCAGCTTGCTTAGAGTTGAATAATTTATAAAATTTATATATATTTGGTTTAGACTGACAGAAAGATGGTAAGTAACGCTTTCTTTCATTCTTAAAAAACAAACATGTAAATATATAATGAAACTCATCTCCGATATCGTAATTATTACACATTGGACATATTCTATTTTGTAGTGGTACATTTTTCCATCTGCCCGTTTCAATTGGAAGATTATGGTTTGATAATCTGAAGCGTAATAATGGACATCAATGTTTTCTCTCTATAATTGTGATGTATGTCTCAAATTCAACAGTATTTTAAACTAATTTATAATTTGAAGCTTTGGATGAGTTATCAATATAAGTATACAATGATTGTAAGTATTGATCCGCAAGCTTTGTATTAATATACGTTTTCAACATGGAAGCACTAGTAATAGCATTGCATTGTGATAACCATATATATGTACAACCAATGTCATCTAAAACAGATTTAACATACATAATCCATTTGTGATTATAAAAGTTATTATTAACATCATTCAGTAATAATGTGTACACCAATAATGACAACTTGGACTGTTTTCCAGTAATTAGTCGATACCAGAAAATGATCATTCTTATTCTTACGGTAATATATACCGGGTAACGTCCAAGTTCTCCATATAATATATACAGTGGTGTAGATTTTCGTACAGGTAATAACAATTTTATAAACTGGTTACATAATTTTTCAGTTAATGACAAATTTTCAAAACCCCATATTTCGCTGCCATATAGAGAGATGGGGAGGGAGGTGGGGTGGAGGATACACTGATTTATGCCTAAGAAACCCCACCCCCACCCCCCCCCCACCCCCCAACAAAAAAAGCAAAAAAAAGAAGAAGCAGAAACGATTAACGATTTTTTTTTTAATGTTCCTGTTTAGTCACCACAGAACTGAATTGCTGTTGATTTACGACTAGGCCATACTCTGTTACGATCGAGAAGTTTCGCCCGAGAGGCGAGTCCAATTTAATCTTTGTATTCATCCAAACGCACCTCAATCCTAACGTAACGATTAGATTAACGTCTCACCGACATACCTGACGTCATTATCTGACAACCTATTGACGTGTATATTTTTTTTCGACACTAATTGTCAGTGGTGCTGCCGTAATGGTGACAGACGACAAGCTATTAATCCCAACGTTGGTATTTCACACTTAAATCTCAATTTTTCAACTGTGTAATCGCCCCGTGACAGTGTCCAAAATTAACTGGAGAGTTTTCCCTTCAAATCGCATAACGTCTTGCGCCGTTAGCTTTGGGCACCGCGGCCATTAGACAATGTCCATTTTCTCTTACGGGCCACATCCACATCCAATGACCGGCGTAATTACTAGATGAGATTATCCTAATGTGAAAGCTATAGAAGAAACACGACGGCGGACATAAATCCATTAGCAGCGCCCATCTTTGAGCGATTTGGGCTACCAACCAATAATGAGTGACGTAACAAATTTAGATCTAACAAGGAGCGTCATTGGCCTGTGACGTAACGTAACCGTAAATAGGTGACGGTCGGTAAATGATGTGGATGATTTAGGGCCGGTGTTCGGCAGTGTCGTTGGTAGATATTAGTTGGAATGAATGTACGGCAATTGCTGGGAGGGTTTAATGAAGGTTTTATATAAATAAAAAAACCGAGTAGTGTATTTATGGTTAATTTGTGTCGACTTGTAAGTTGGTAGATTTATAAATGAATGCTCATCAATCACTGTAGGGCTTGAATGAAGGCTGTTGAAACATGTTGTATATTTGTGGTTAATTAAGAGTAATGACGTTCAGTTATCTCTTGGGGATATCTTTGGGCATTATAGCCTCGCTATCCAGTTTGCTTGCAAAAATGAACAAGAAATATTGTAATACCATTACCCATATAGGCGAACGTGCTTATCTACGCTTGTTTGTGCGATAGAGAACGAGAGAGAGAGAGAGGGAGAGAGAGAGAGAGAGAGAGAGAGAGAGAGAGAGAGAGAGAGAGAGAGAGAGAGAGAGAGAGAGAGAGAGAGAGAGAGAGAGAGAGAGAGAGAAATATAGATAGATAAATAGAAATAGAAAGACTGAGAAAGATAGATAAATAGATAGATCGATAGCTAGATAGATAGATCGATCAATAGCTAGAGAGATAGATAAATAAATAGATAGATAGATATATATATAGGTAGGTAGGTAGGTAGGTAGGCAGGCAGGCAGGCAGGCAGGCAGAGAGAGAGAGAGAGAGAGAGAGAGAGAGAGAGAGAAAATGGGCCAAAAGATATGCACCAGACACTGACCATTTTATGACACAAAAAACTTATCGGATTCAAAGTGAATAATTTAAAATGTATTAAAGAAAACCTAAATCAATATTTGCTTTTCTTTTGTTCATCAGTATAGCTATGTGAATCACGCTACACTGCTCCATACGTATCTAGTTATCTCTGTATTTAATTTAATGTCACTTGTTATCCAATAGGTGTGGCCGTAGGCGTTAGCAAACATATACATTTCACAAAAGGGTTAATTAACGCGGTAAGTGTGGTTATTGCTATATCGGTGTAGTAGATGTATAAACCGGTAATGACTAACAACATCAATTTACAAACTACTGACATTAAGAAACGAATATGTACATGGGAGGGTGTAAAGTTTTCAAGGAAGTGGGTGCATTTTCAAAAAGGGTTAACATGCAAAATGAATACCAGTAGTCATAATTTCTCCTTAGAAACAACCAGCCGGCATATATATATATATAATATTCCTATACACTATACACACACGCACATAGACACACGTACACATGCGCGCACACATGCGTGCACGCACAGACATACAAACACATACAGACACGTATAGACACACACAAACACATACAGGCACACACACATACACACACACACACAGACATACGCACAAACACACACACACACACACACATACACACATATATATATATATATATATATATATATATATATATATACACACACACACACACACACATACTCACATACCCATACACATTATATAATATTTATATTATTATATATATACAGAGGACTGCCACTCACAAACTATCAAAACTAGCACCGGACAGAGCTCATTAGAATAGCGATATCTGAGCTCGAGGTGTGTAAACAGGACATTGTTTTATTTTGGGCGCACAAAAAGTACAATACTAACAGCGACATGCATAAATGAACCTTGGTGGCACTTATGCAGTCTTATGGTACCCCCTGCGCGTGCTGTAACCTCACCGTGGTGCAGGGGTGCAACATTCTCTTTGAGAACCCCTGCGCGTGCTGTAACCTCACCGTGGTGCAGGGGTGTAACATTCTCTTTGATAACCCCTGCGCGTGCTGTAACCTCACCGTGGTGCAGGGGTGTAACATTCTCTTTGATAACCCCTGCGCGTGCTGTAACCTCACCGTGGTGCAGGGGTGTAACATTCTCTTTGAGAACCCCTGCGCGTGCTGTAACCTCACCGTGGTGCAGGGGTGTAACATTCTCTTTGAGAACCCCTGCGCGTGCTGTAACCTCACCGTGGTGCAGGGGTGTAACATTCTCTTTGATAACCCCTGCGCGTGCTGTAACCTCACCGTGGTGCAGGGGTGTAACATTCTCTTTAAGAACCCCTGCGCGTGCTGTAACCTCACCGTGGTGCAGGGGTGTAACATTCTCTTTAAGAATGGCCAATACAGCACAACTCCCCTTTTGGGGCACCTTATTGGTCACGAGGTGCATCCAGTAATGTTGGATGATAGGATTCTGGTGGTTGAGTTGGGAACATATCTACGGGTATGTTTTCTGGCAACACACCACTTTGGCCTGGAGTTCAGCTAGACGGGTAATCAGGGAGGCCCGACCTGATCAATCGGCTGGTCACGCCATGCCAAGAGCAAACAAACACTTTTTATTATATTTTCCAAGAATAACCATTCCTTGAATGACCATGTGCATTTGTTGCTCTTGTGCATTTACCATAGTTTGACACTCAATAGCCGATGTATTTTTCGTGCTGGGGTGTCGTTAAACATTTATTCATTCATTCTTATGGTACCTGTGGTGAAAAGCTAAGATTACGTGAGCGCGCGTGAGGTCAATTTTGGAGCACCAAAATAACCCGAGGTGAAAGGGATTTTTTAGGAAATGGTATATGGCACTAGTACTAACGAAAACCTGAGATGTTATTCACAACTCTCATTTAAGCTCTACATGGGCTTGGTGCGCGGTCGGATTGGGTTCAATCCCCGTCGATGGGCCCATTGGGCTATTTCTTGTTAATACCAGTGCACCACGACTGGTATATCAAAGGCCGTGACATGCGCTATCCTGTCTGTGGGATGGTACATATAAAGGATCCCTTGCTACTAGTGAAACAAATGTAGTGGGTTTCCATCTCCAAAACAATATATCAAAATTACCAAATGTTTGACATGTAGCGGGTTTCCTCACTAAGACAATATGTCAAAATTACCAAATGCTTGACATTTAATATAGCGGAGGATTAATAAATCAACATACTCTAGTGATGTCGTTAAAGAAAACAAACTTTAACTTCAACTTTAACTTTAACCCATAAGCTCTCCAAGCAAACATCGCATTATCCTTGCATGTCTTTTTGAATGACACCACGAGATCGCAAAATTCCGAGAATTTAGTGAGTTAGGTCACTGGTCTGTGGAAAATCTGGCGCTAAAGTTGATAATTTTACCTGGATTTCAGTTGGAAAAATAGCATCTGTGTTGTGAGACCTTATATCGTTTATTATCTTCTTTCCAGAAAGAGTTACATAACGTTTACTACGCTCGTTAGAAAACCGTTTTGGCGACATTTTTGTCCTATTCAGACACAAAAGTCCAGGACTAAACATGACTTCTGGATCGTTTGTCTTGTCCACGCAAAACGCGATCTCTGCTGGGAAAACAGATTAGTACCTTACGGCACTGAAGAGCCGTGTGATGATAGACAGTGCAGTAATCTTCCCTTTATTTCGCTCTTCTGTGAAGAGGTCCCGGATAGCCTCGTGTAAACAGATCGAGTTCCCTCCCCTGTGATCAGTCGCCGTTCACATGATACGTGATTGTTTGGACAACTCGTTGAAGGCGGAAGATCAAAGGCGATATCCCACTCCAATTAACCTGGCCACACCTCCTTTTTCCACGTGTTGTCTTCTTCCGTGTTGAATTTCTTACGTTGTTGTTAAAGCTCCAATTTCTAAAAGTTATATATTATACTTGTCTTGGTTTGAAAATACGGGGTAGGATAGAACTTTGTCTATAGGTAGCACTAAACCAAATAATTTCCGGCTGGGTCAAAGTTGGAGGTGCACCCAACTTTTGATAGAGAAGTTAACAGCACAAGTTCTGTGATTGATTATAAATGTGTGTTGTTTGTAAAACAAAATTTAGTTTCATCTGGGCTAAACATGTATGCAAGTTTATTTCATCTAGTACCACTGTGTCAAGTAGCCTTGTGCTTGGAACATGTATGAGGTACCTGTACAAAAAAGTATTCAAATTATGTGCGAAACTAGGGTTGTTGTAAAAACATCTGGTTATACCGAAATTGATCCATAAAAGGTACCATTTTCTTCAGTTAATACTTTGAGGTAGAGGTTGTAGTACTGATATTTATGGGTCATAGTTTGGTTGATATATTGCATATAGTGTTTTTAAACACAAACGTTATCATGGTCGCCTATGGGATTTTATTTGGTGCTTGGGTCTTAGGATCCAACGTCCATAGCGGACCATTTGTCCTCCCCCCACTCCCCCACCCCCCCCACCCCCACCCCACCCCCCCATCACAAAAGTGCACCACGACTTGTTTATAAAAACCCGTGGTATATGCTGGTCTGTCTGTTGGAATGAGCGTATAAAAGATCCCTTGCTATTAATGATCAAATATCGGCTTCGGTAGCGTAGTGATAAAGCCATCGGACATAAGGCGCATAGGTACTGGGTTCGCATCCCAGTACCGGCTCCCGCACAGAGCGAGTTTTAACGACTCAGTGATTATTGTAAGGTCATTACACCGACTTGTCTCTCATTAGCCACTAACATGTAACCACTAACCCACAGTCCAGGGCCCCGTTCCATAAAGCGATCTTAGCCCTAAGATCACCTTAAGTGCATAGCTACCTTATGCACTAAGGTGATCTTAGTGCTAAGATCGCTTCGTACCTACCAGCCTGTAGACCGATGGCCTAACCACGACGCCAACGAGGCCGGTGTGTAGTATAGGGGTCGGAAATTTGTTTCATTTAAAGGGACATTCCTGAGTTTGCTGCAATTTTAAAGATGTTATCTACTAACAGAGACTTTTTAACGACTGTAATTACATATCAAATATATTTTTCTGCATAAAATATTAGTGTCTGTATGTTAAACATGTTTCTGATCGTTCTAATATTTGTACTAGGTTAAATTTGATTTTATTTCCTAAAATATATTTTTTCGTACGTACGAACTTATTTGAAAAAAAAAAAGTTTGGGCTTCTTACAAATATTAAGACGACCATAAACACATTGAATATACAGACACTGATATTCTAAACAAGAAAATATATTTAATATATAAGTTTAATCGTAGAAATATTTTATTAGTCGGAAATATCTTAGAATGCAGCAAACTCAGGAATGTCCCTTTAACCTAATTTTAAAGCCAAACGACTTCCCGTTTCACCATTTATAATTTCCCACACTTTAAATATGTTATTCCTGACGATTCTCAACAGGGGTGGGACATAGCCCAGAGGTGAAACGCGCAGTTGGTTTGGAATCGATTCCTGTCGGTGGGCCCATTGGGCTATTTCTCGTTCCAGCCAGTAGTGTACAACGACTGGTACATCAACGGCTATGGTATGTGCTATCTTGTCTGTGGGACAGTACATATACAAGATTACTAGTTACTAATGGGAACATGCAGCGGGTTTCTTTTCTAAGACTATATGAAGAGTTCAGGCGCAAAACGCGATATAAACCATTTTCTTTTTAGTTTTTAATTAAAGCCATTATTGTATGTCAGTAAGGGCTAATCGTAGGCCCGCTGATTTGCTGCAAATTGTGATTGATCTTTACGAAATTGTATTGGATAAATCCCGGTGTTTTTTTTTTTTTTTTTTTTTTTATTATTATCAAAACGCGATATACGCCAATTAAAAAAATAATATTTACTGAAAATGAAAAATGGATATATCGCGTTTTTGCGCGTAAGCTCTTCATATGTCAAAATTACCAAATGTTTTACATCCAATAGCCAATGATTAATAAATCAATGTGTTCTTGTGGTGTCGTTAAACAGAACCAACTTTTAACTTTAACTTCTCAGCAAACACAGCAAACACTGTTCATTGCATTACTTTATAAACTTCCTGTTTGAAGGCTTCGTACATATCAGTATATCAAATATTATCATATATTTTGACATAGGTTGCCTGAAAGTGTGTTTTTTTTTCTTCTTTTTAATGAAACCTTTTAGTAAACACCTGTCTCTATTTCATATTCTCAATTTATAATTTTAAAATGGGCACAATGTGATTTCCTTAATATTCGAATCACCACCAGTCACCTTAATGGCTTTTAATTACCGTGCGCACAATACTCAATTTACTTGGGGATTATGTTTTTCAGGCGTAGTGATAAAATCGCGCCGTCTTGAAAGATATGGCATTTAGGCAAATTAATCTACGTGCTTGATATATGTTCATTTTCTTATTGTCCGCAGGCCATTTTCTAATTTTATGTGACACTAACCGTATGGAAGACATATTAAACTACAAGCATTTTGCTTTTTTAAGTCTGATTTGCACCCAATAACTACTGGTGCTACGGCTCATTAAAGTCGAATGCAACTGGCGTGATAATACGCCACACAGATAGCAACACCCGCGCGCCTTTTGGCGCAAAAAACGTCAGCGCTGTGCAAAATGACTGGATTCGCGGAAGTGTGAAATTGATTCGCATAAGGTGGCGACACGATATGGAGACCGCCTTGATTTAAATGACGTTAATTTGAACATTAGGCCCTTTCCGGTTCGGTGATCGCACGATCTATACTCATCACACGCTACAATAGATTCTCCCGTAGCCTTTCTCATTTTGTATATGTGTTGTTGTTGTTGTTGTTGTTGTTTTTTAAAGCTACATACTACCATGCTTGGTAGTTTATTCCATGAAGAAAACTGTGGATTAAAATTGATGGTCTAATATATAAATTCCAATTAAACGAATAAAATAAGAAAGGAACATTTCAAACGAACATGTTTACCGAGTGAATCTAAAATCACTAACCTGTAAAACGCCTGGGAATACAAAATGTCAATATTGTAGAATGGAAAAATGAGATTAAAATAAACATGCATGAAAGAAAAGAACAAACTGAAAATTATCTCCCTTTTACATGGGTTTTTTTTTTCCACTTATTTTTTTCTTCCTCCAATAAAAGAGCGACCGTGCAGCTAGTTTGCGTTGATGTCGAAAAGTTCAATAATAAAAACGTGTACACTAAATATTTCTAAACGTTGTAATATCAGAAGAAGAAGTAATCTTTCATCTTGGAACTTCTAAAGGTAGTCGGACTGGAAATCAACAGCCGCCGGCAGAGGGCGTGTTTAAAGGATGGAGTAACTAAATGGCAAACAGTTCAGCAATGGGGCCCTATCTGGGTTGTAAAACGTAAAACACGCATCCTGCGCCTTGACCGGAACTTATTAAAACAAGGCTCGGAAACTCGGGATGCTATGCATGACGAGTATTAATTAGAAGAAGGAAGAAAACAGGGACCTAATTCACTAAACTCTCGCAACTTTACGAGCTCGTAGGGCATTTGCAAAGCGATTTTCCAAAGACAATGCGATGGTGATGATGAGAGCTTAAGAGGCCCCAGTCTAGCAAGCGTTATGAAGGAGGAAATGTTTTATTTAACGACGCACGCAACACATTTTATTGACGGTTATATGGCGTCAAACATATGGTTAAGGACCACACAAATATTGAGAGAAGAAACCCGCTGTCGCCACTTCATGGACTATTTTCGATTAGCAGCAAGAGTTCTTTTATATGCACCATCCCACAGACAGGATAGTACATACCACGACCTTTGTTACACCAGTTGTGGAGCACTGGCTGGGACGAGAAATAGTCAAATGCGTCCACGGCCGGGGATCGATCCTAGACCGACCGCGCATCAAGCGAACGCTTTACCACTGAGCTATGTCCCACCCCAGCACAAGCGTTAGCGACGAACGGTTGACCGGCCTCGGTGGCGCAGTGGTTAAGCCATCGGACTACAGGCTGGTAGGGACAGGGTTCGCAACCCGGTACTGGAGCCAACCCAGAGCGAGTTCTTAAGGGCTCAATGGGTAGGTGTTAGGCCATTACACTATCTTCTCTCTCAATAACCACTAACCCCCCCAAAAAAAACTAACCCACTGGCCTGGACAGACAGCCCAGATAGTTGAGGTGTGTGCCCAGGACAGCGTTCTTGAACCTTAATTGGATATAAGCACGAAAATAAGTTGAAATGAATGAATGACGAACGGTTGGTTGAACATGTTCCTGATTTTTATCTATGGGCTGTCAATAAAGAATTCAAGTTCAAGTTTGTTTTGTTTAACGACACCACTAGATCACATTGATTTATTAATCATCAGCTACTGGGTGTCAATCATTTGATAATTTTGATCTGTAGTCTTAGAAGAAACCCATATCATTCTCTGTTAGTCGATAACATCTTAAAAATTGCAGCAAAGTCGGGAATGTCCCTTTAACCATCGGCTATTGGATATCAAACTTTTGATATATTTTTTAACGTATAGTTATAGAGGAAACCCGCTACATTTTTACATTAGTATCAAGGGATATTTTATATGCACCATACAATAGACAGGGTAGCACATACCACGGTGTTTGATACACCAGTCGTGGAGCACCGGTTGAAACTATTGGACAATAAAGAACTAAAACTATATTCCCCATCCCCATTAAGGCCTCACTTTGTTAAGCTGATGAGTGTTATCCTATCGCACGTTTGAAGTGATCGTCCACGTTTCCGGACAATGTGCACGGCAGGCACCCCGCGGCGATTCATAATTGTTTGTTATTGTGGTTTTGTGAACGAATAAAGTTTTCTTTGAAAACGTTTTAGATATTTTCATAAAGCTGAGGGCAGAGTTAATCAAACCATCATAAAGAAATTGGGATGATCTGAAAAGTCCTTCGTTTTCGTACCAGTAAAGAGCAAAATGAAAGGAATGTATGTTTACCGATATCTCAGAACATTTTATACAACAATTTGGTGTATGATTGAGAGAGAGAGAGAGAGAGAGAGAGAGAGAGAGAGAGAGAGAGAGAGAGAGAGAGAGAGAGAGAGAGAGAGAGAGAGAGAGAGAGAGAGAGAGAGACACAGACAGACAGACAGACAGACAGACAGAGAGAGAGAGAGATACAGCCAGAGATACAGACAGAGAGAGATACAGACAGACAGACAGAGAGAGAGAGAGAGAGAGAGAGAGAGAGAGAGAGAGAGAGAGAGAGAGAGAGAGAGAGAGAGAGAGAGAGAGAGAGAGAGAGAGAGTGAGAGAGAGAGAGAGAGAAGAGTATAACAACGCCCATATTCTAACAACAGACTATTTCAAATTTGTTTTGATTCATGACACCACTAGAGCACATTGTTTAATTAATCTTCGGCTACTGGATGTCGAACATTTGGTAATTTGGCACACAGTCTTAGACAGGAAACCCGCAACATTTTTCCATTAGTAGCAAGGGATCTGTTATATGCACCACCCCACAAACAGGATAGCACATACTTCGGCCTTTGAGGTGCACTGGCTAGAACGAGAAATAGCCCAATGGACCCATCGACGGGGATCGACCCTAGACCGACTGCGCTATGGTATAACAAAGCCCATATTCTAACAACAGACTGCTTCAAAACAAGGGGAACATTTGTGTCTTCTTTAAACATTAATCGAGCGTTTCACGGGATTTCTTTCTTATTCAGCCTATTTTCATCTGCATGGGGATCAAAGCGTCGTATTAAATTAGACCACACTGTCGCTCGAAGAATCAGATGTTCAGCTTGCGTTGTTCTATGCACAAAAAAATCGTCTTGCGGTTGGTTCAAAAATGTGAACGTAAACATGCGGAATAGGCCGAACGTATACAGTTTTTTGCACGAACAATTAACCCTTTGAAGACTTTGCCTCTGGGTTTTGTAGCTCGAGAGCCAAACCTGTCTTGGTTTGTTAGAGGATTATGTAGCAGAGGCAAATATTTAAAACCACATCCTCAGTTATTCAGCATGTTTAATATCCATTGCCAATAAAGATATTGTATTTTATTGGGTGCCCAGCCATGTTGGCATCAGGGGTAATGAAAAGGCAGATTCAGCTGCCAAGTCTGCTTTGGTTTTGGCTCATGCCAGGGTTGGTGTACCTTATACTGATTCTAAACATAGTATCAACCAATTTATCTTTTCGACTTGGCAACAAGTACGGTTGCGAACAAGCTTCAAGCTATCAAGCTAGTCTTGGGAGAGTGGCAGTCCTCCTATAGACAGTGCAGGAAGGATGAAATGGTTTTGTGTCGTGCTCGCATCGGTCATACATACTTGACCCATTCATTTATCTTGAAGAAGGATCCTCTATCTCAGTGTGAGCACTGTCGGTGTACTCTGACGGTACGCCTAGTGTGATCATCTCAAGGGAACTAGAAAATTATATTCAGTCAAAAGAACTGTGATGGAATCCTTTCGATTCCATCCAGAACTTTTATTACAATATCTTCGAGATACTGACTTTTATTCTAAATTTTAATTTTACCTATCTGTGATATTTGTATTTTTTGCACAGTTCTTTACACTGTGTTTTTATTTCACTGTTGAATTTTTATATTGATGTTGATCATCACTTCAAGGGACATATCCTAGTTTTCAAACACTACAGCATATATTTCATTATTAGAGCCGTTTATGATTAAAATCAAACATTACTTAGGTTTTATTCTTTAGATTATTCATTTCCGTAGAACCGAAGTGTTTCTGGTCATCCTGGTGTTTGTAGTACCAAATACTGCATTTTTCATATTTTTTAAAAACGCACGTGCGTCTGAGAAGTAGCGGTTTATTGATTCGAATTCTAGTCTATTTTTAAGGATATTTCGCGTTTTAACGTCACGGACTCATGTTTCACTCAATTGTAATTTTATCCAAATGAGTTACAGGTTTGTAAATTAACTAAACTTGGTGTCCATTTTTACGGGTTAAAACTAGGGTCTTTTTCGTTAAACATTCATTAATTTTGTTTACATTTTTTTTTGCATTTACCATAGATTGACACCCAATAGTCGATGTAGTTTTCGTTAAACATTAATTCATTCTGGGTTTTTTTTGCATTTACCATAGATTGACACCCAATAGCCGATGTATTTTTCGTGTTGGGGTGTCGTTAAACATTCATTCATTCATTCATTCATCCATTAATTAATTAATTCATTCATTCATTCATTCATTCATTCATTCATTCATTCATTCATTCATTCATTCAACCAACATGTTTAAGGGCGGGATATAACTCAGTACGTAAAGCTCTCGCCTGAGGTTTTAGCTTCGTAAGATTGAACCACGTCAGTGGACCCGGTGTAGCATTTAATCTGCACTCCCCAAGAATATGCACTCCCCAGTCATTAATTATACGTATAATTTGCACTTACCCAGATATTACCGGCCTCGGTGGCGTCGTGGTAGGCCATCGGTCTACAGGCTGGTAGGTACTGGGTTCGGATCCCAGTCGAGGTATGGGATTTTTAATCCAGATACCGACTCCAAACCCTGAGTGAGTGCTCCGCAAGGCCCAATGGGTAGGTGTAAACCACTTGCACCGACCAGTGATCCATAACTGGTTCAACAAAGGCCATGGTTTGTGCTATCCTGCCTGTGGGAAGCGCAAATAAAAGATCCCTTGCTGCCTGTCGTAAAAGAGTAGCCTATTCTTTCTTTCTTTCTTTAACCATAATGTAGACTTACGTATAATGTAGACTGGGGAGTGCAAATTATATGCGACACCGGGCCCATTTTTACGAATCGATCTTAGCGCTATGATAACCTTAAGTATATAAGGTAGCTATGCACTTAAGATAATCTTAGCGCTAAGATCCATTCGTAAAACTGGGCCAAGTTTTTCTCCGATTATTTGCTGTTGATATCGTCCCCACCAGTGTCCCATGAATGGTATGTGAAAATTAGTTTTGCTCAACGACACCACTAGAGCACATTGATTTATTAACCATGAGCTATTTGATGTAAACAAAGTGGTGATTTTGACATGTAGTCTTAAAGTTGAAACCCGCTACATGTTTTTTTTCATTAGTAGCAAGGGATCTTTTATATGCACCATCACAGACAGGATAGCACATACCACGGCCTTTGATATACCAGTCGTGGTGTACTGGCTGAAACGAGAAATAGCCCAATCGGATAGGGTGCTGGGCTTCTTCCTGCATTGTGCAGGTTTAGATTTGTCTAACCATTCTTAGAAGTGGCAGTCCTCCTATCACTGGGCTACGTCCCGCCAGCTGGAAAATCAAAGGCTGTGGTATGTGCTGTCCTTTCTATGGTAAAGTGAGGGACACACACACACACACACACATAGACACACACACACACACACACAAACAGACACACACACACACACACACACACACACACACACACCACTTCCTACGCCAGTGGACTGTATATCAAAGGCCGTGGTATATGCTGTCCTGGCTGTGGGATGGTGCATATAAAAGATCCCTTGCTACTAATGCAAAAAAAATAGCGGGTTTCCTCTCTAAGACTACGTGTCAAAAATTATCAAATGTTTGACGTGCTCTAGTGGTGTCATTAAACAAAATAAACTTTAACAAACGTATATTCAGAGACGGGATCTAGCTTATTGGTAGAACGTTCACCTGACATACAATGGGTCATGGGTTCGATCGCACTCGGTGGACTCGAGGTTTTCCTATATACCAAATCAGTGGGTCCACGACTGGTACATCAAAGTTGGAGGTACCATTCCTATGAACATACGCACATAAAAACCCACTGTTCTTTTATTATTAGGAGTAGTTTATGTGGCAGCAGGGGGTGTCCTAGAGAATGCTAAACAAGTTCCCGTGTGAGACCGTTTATAATACAATGAGTGTATTTTTAATCGTACATCACGAGCGAAAGCGAGAGATGTACGATTAAAAACACGAGTTGTAAGATATAAACGGTCTCACACGGGAACGAGTATAATATTATATTTATTACACCGTACATCAATGAACAAAAATCACACAGAATGACTTCCAAAATAACTAAACAAGACATGAAAATGCACGGATTAAAGACCGAGAAAATGACGTCTCTATAGACCAAATGTCGCTGTAGACACCACATAGCCGTGCTTTCAAAATAAGCTAAGCTGTTGTATACACATTAATCTTTTCCTTCCTCTATTCAGTACAGCGCTCGCTTAATGCGCGGTTAGTCTGGGATCGATCCCCATCGTTAGGCCCATTGGGCTATTTCTCGTTCCAGCCAGTGCACCACGACTGGTATATCAAATGCCGTGGTATGTGCTATCCTGTTTATGGGATGGTACATATAAAATATCCCTTGCTGCTAATAAAAAAAACCATGTAGCCCATGATGTGGCAACAGCGGGTTTCTTCTCAATATCTGTGTGGTCCTAAACCATATGTCCGACGCCATATAACCGTAAATAAAATGTGTTGAGGGCGTCGTTAAATAAAACATGTCCTTCCTTCCTTCATTGACGTTTTTTCCACCTAGGCCAAAAGAAATTTGTTTGTTTACTTCGGGAACATGCCGAAAAAAAATAGAAAGTCGGCTTATATATATATATATATATATATATATATATATATATATAATATATATATACTATATTACTACTTCACACCTATGGGTTCAGGTAAAATGTTATATCTGTACTCATTTTCACCAATATATTAATTTTTTACAAAACGAAAAAAAAAAAACCACCGAAAGAAAGAACAAATAAAAATTAAAGGGACATTCCCGAGTTTGCTACATTGTAAGATGTTTCCGACTAATAAAATGTTTCTACGATTAAACTTACATATCAAATATATTTTCTGTTTAGAATATCAGTGTCTGTATATTCAATGTCTTTCTGGTCATCTTAATACGTACGTATTACGTAGTACGTACGAAAAAATATTTTTTAGGAAATAAAATGAAATTTAACCCAGAAACACGTTTAATATACAGCCACTAATATTTTATGCAGAAAAATATACAGTTGTTAAAAAGTCTTTGTTAGTCGATAAGATCTTTAAAACTGCTGCAAACTCAGGAATGTCCCTTTAAGTTAAAAAAAAGAAGGGAAGCAAAACTTTGAATTGTGTTTGAACGTCTTCAGTTGTATCTAGCTAAGTTTATATAGATACGGAAACACAATTTGTTTAAGGTCCTAGAGAAAATGGGTACTTAACTGTACAACTATTATTTTCTTCATATTTTCCTGCCTGCCACCTAACCCCCGCCCCCCAGAGATGGCCCTGGCTATATTACACCGGACTATTAAAGTGTTGGTTCAGTGTTTAGTGCTATAGCAATGGACAAATAGAAGATCATTTATCAGTTTACACAACTCCTTCTATAGCCCACCGACACCAGATCGAGCGAGGCGTGAGGGCGGGAAAAACACGTGGCTTGCCCATCTTGGCGCCATTTTATATTTCACGTGACGCGTGAAAGACGGGACTTGCAAATTCATAGACAAGATCGAAAGTGACAATTCGTCTACCAAGGCGAGTGAGATGCGGTATAAAAATATTTTGCTCAATTAAAAAGGCTTTATCCCCTTCACAATTTGTTCAACTAACTGGCAGCGCAAGTCGCACGTATTCCAGCAATTACCACTTTTATGCGATCCACGCTATTCTGGTGCATACCACCGTGGACTGTATTAATCGCTCTTTGATGTTCAAATAATTGACGACTGGGTACGAAAGCATAACGAGTTTGCCCGAAATGACCCTTCCCACTAGCCGCTTTATAAGCTCAGTGTCACTTAAATGCAATATTCGAGCTGCGTAAAATTTAAGCTGCTATTCGTCAAAGTCAATGCAAGTGATTACAAATTTTTGACACCGTGATTCAATTCGGTCGAATTAGCAGACGCCATTTTGTATTTATTTCCCCGTGTGGTTGATCCCTCCCCTCCTGCTTGGCGCACTAATTAAAAAAAACGGCAAAACCGAAGAAAAAAGAGATGGTTTTCAATCAGGTGAATTATATTATATTACAAATTACCACTGGGGAATAAAGTATAATGATCCTGGTGTTCAGACCGCCTATTAACGATATACTGTTATACTCGGCCTTTTAATTTCTGGCAATAACATGGATGCGTTTATCGGGATCTTGGAATTTATCGCTAATTTTGACGATGATAAATACGGGCTAGTAATAATGGACGACCTGCAATTATTAATTTGATGGCTTTGTCATCTTGTTATCTGTTCCGAAAGAAAAAACAACCCCAACCCTAGTCGTGTCATTGATTTGTTTTAATGGAAATAAATTTCTGTATTTTATGGTCGATTGGTTTTAAGTAGATATTTGTTTTTGGAAAATTGGAGTTGTATAGGTGATACATTAAAGGTTTTATTTGTTTTATTTGTTTGTTTTTGTTTTGTTTTTTTAATTGTTTGCTTATTATTTATTTATTTTGCTTGTTTATTTGTTTGTTTATTTTATTTTATTTTATTTTATTTTATTTTATTTTATTTATTTTGTTTATTTGCTTGCTTTCTTGCTTGTTTATTTGTTTGTTTATTTTATTTTATTTTATTTTATTTTATTTTATTTTATTTTATTTTATTTTATCTATTTATATTTTATTTATTTATTTATTTATTTACATGTATTTAGTATTTATTTATTTGGTATTTGTTCTGTTCGGGGTTTTTTTTCTAGTTTTGTTTTTGTTTGTAAATAAATATGCTAAAAATACAGTACACACAACATGAAGATAAAAAACTGTTTAAGTAAAAACAGTTTAAGTAAAGAAACTACCAACCGTTCCACTTAAAGCAAATGGATAGAAATGAATCCCCCTTTCCACAAACCTCAAATAAAACCCCAACCAAAGACTGGTTATAAAATATCGAACAATCAACCAACCAAAAAAAAACCCCTACAAAACCCCCCAAAACAAACAATAACCAACCAAGAAATAAACAAAACCCACGCGAATATGTAATTAAAAAAAAAAAAAATCATAATAAAATTAATTGGGTAAATTGACTAAAAATGGGCCTAAGATATTCACAATGAATTAATAAGTTTTGGTCCGCATTTTTATTAATGTTTATTGTTAATAAAACAATATATGCATGTATGTAGAATACAAAAAGTATTACCAAATCTGAAAATATGTTTAGAACATATTAAGTTTCATAAACAAATAGAATTATATTCTTTATATTTATACCCTCCGACAAAGGCTTCTAGAATAACAAAAAAGATGAGAAAATGTTGAGCAGGCTTTATTTTCATAAATGTATCAAGCAATATCTGTAAGTTTGTATAATATTCATGGATATATATTTTGTTTTAATGTGACAATCATAGTTTTGTGTAGATGTACTGTATGTATTTAAATATATGAATGCAAATGCAAGATCGAAAAAAATGAAAATGAAAAAAATATATATATTACACATAAAAATTAAATGGGACTGAAACTAAATAATTAAAACAAACTGAAGAAAACTAAACATTCGCGTTTCCTGTATTGTTCAGTATACATCTTTCAATTTATAAAATAACGCAAATATATTACGCGAACAATATGAAGTCCAATATATTGTAAACAGTCACCACTGTCTGTCCTTGTGCAAGTGTACAGGTCGTGTGTGTGTGTGAGAGAGAGAGAGAGAGAGAGAGAGAGAGAGAGAGAGAGAGAGAGAGAGAGAGAGAGAGAGAGAGAGAGAGAGAGAGAGAGAGAGAGAGAGAGAGAGTGTGAGAGAGAGTGTGAGAGAGAGAGAGAGAGAGAGAGAGAGAGAGAGAGAGAGAGAGAGAGAGAGAGAGAGAGAGAGAGAGAGAGAGAAAGAGAGAGAGAGCGAGAGCGGCAAGGTGGCGAGTGAATACATATGACCGTGATTGTGTGATTGTGATCAACCAACAACTCTTTTAATGTAATTCTCTCACCATGTGTTTATTCCCATGCCACTGTATATTACGTATTTTGTATTAAGTATTATGTATTATCCATTGTGCATTATCTTTTATGTTTATGTATGTATGATAATCTGTACTCTTCGAACTTCTACAAGAGGAATAAAGAATATATATATAGATGATTGTTTCATACTGTGGCCTTTGTCCAAAAACTGTTTGGAATTATTTCACGAGTTACTTAACACACCGAATAGTAACATAAACTTTACTATGGAAACAGACGCAAAGAAAATTCCTTTTCTAGACACTTTAGTAATCAAGTGTGGACGCATAATAGAAACAGATATATTTTACAAACCAACCGATAGCAAACAGTACCTTTCTTTATCATCCTATCATCCGAGTCATACGAGAAGAAGTATACCATATAACCTAGCACGGCGTATCTGTATGATTGTGTCAAATATACAAACACGTGATCAACGTCTCCGGGAACTCAACATGTATCTTAAAAAGCGAGGCTATCCAAAACAGCTAATATCAGATAGTATCGAAAAGGCGGAAGTATTAGATAGAAAATATCTTTTAAAATCAAAACAAATCGTTTCAGCGAAAAGGCCGCTCGCACTTGTATCCACCCATAACCCGCAGAACCCCGATATATATAAAACGAGCTTGTCAGAATTGCACATTTAAAAATAAAACGAAAAAATGTCATCCATACTAGACTCTATTTCAATCATAAATAGTATAAAACAAAGTAAAAACTTGAAACAGATACCGACAAAAGCATGATTTGAATCTACAACAGTAGAACATAAATGCAGTGTCAAAAAGTGTAACCGAATTAACTGTGGTACATGCCAACATATTTTAGAAGGCACACATATAGAATTAAACTACAAAGGTTTATTTTGGGTACACAGGGATATGGATTGTTCGGTTAACAATGTTATTTATGTAATTACATGCCAAGGTTGCAAAGAACAATACACTGAGAACCAGAGTACGCGTACACAAACAGCAAATAAAACAACCTGAAACAAGATGCATACCCTTGAGTTCACATTAAAATACATGTGCGGCACAAAAATATATTAAATTCACCATTTTCCCATTTTATCACATAGATACCAATGATGAAATGAAAAGAAAGACAAAGGAAATGTATTTTATTAGAAAGTTGTGTCCACTCTTCGTCAGATAAAAGCAACAATGACGTAATTAAATCAATCCGCTTCTACTGCAGTAACGTCATATTATGTATGACGTCATATTTAGCAGTTCCTTTCTGAAGATAAGATTAAACATGTAAAAGGATAGTTATTTCTTAAAATTGTTTTTTTAAATACATATGTACTGTACACTTGTTTTCTTTTATCATTTATATATATATATATATATATATATATATATATATATATATATATATATATATATATATATATATATTCATCTCTTAGTAGACATATTTGTCATTTTAGTCTAAAAGAAGAATAAGAAGAAAATGATGATGATGATGATGATGATGATGATTGATGATGATGATGACTAAGAAGAATTTTTTAAAATACATTACATAAAACAAACAAATAAACAAACCGGACGAAGAGCATCCGATGAAGATTAAGGCTACTACGCAAGTGATATACAAGGCATGAGGTGGCGAATTCCGATAAAATATCTCAAATGTTTTTAAATTTTTACCCCAGTTTTACTTTTATTTAATTTTAGCAGCATTAATTACTAATTCATATCTTCAAGGTACTTATTTTGTGGATTTTAGTTATATTTCTCGTAAATAAAAATATAATATTTCTGGTAGTGTTTTAATAGTCTCAAAGTCCAACGAGTGGGTCGTGTACTTTTATTGCTGTATTATTGTACTATTGTTATTGAACTCTTGTTTTTATGTCAATCTGTACACAAGGTGTATATATATATATATATATATATATATATATATATATATATATATATATATATACATATATGTATATATATATATGTATATATATATATATATATATATATATATATATATATATATATATATATATATATATATATATATATATATATATATATATATATGTATACACACACACACACGCACACACACACACACACACACACAC
>NC_054709.1:8858149-8880649 GCF_016097555.1 Gigantopelta aegis | reverse complement strand
AAACAGTTAAAGTTTGTTTGTTTAACGACACCACTAGAGCATATTGATTTATTGACCATCGGCTATTGGATTTCAAACATTTGATCATTTTTGACACGTAGTCTTAGAGAGTTTCTTTTGACACCACTGTAGGGCCGTACCCTATCAAAATCCTTGGGGGGGGAGGAGGGGGGAGGGAGCCTTACTTTTTATAAACAAATGACACACTATACCAATTAAACTCTGAGATGTGTATGCTATTGTCTGGAGTAAAAAAAAAGGTGAGATTCTTTGGGGGTCAATGCCCCCCCCCCCCCCCCACCCCCGCCCACGGAGAGTACGGCCCTGCACTGGAGCACACTGATTAATTAATCATCGGCTATTGGATGTCAAACATTTGGTAATTCTGACTCGTAGTCATCAGAGGAAACCTTTTCAAAATGCAGCATGAGATCTTGTATATGCACTTTCCCACATACAGGAAGGCACATACCATGGCCTTTTACAAGTCTTAGAGGAAACCCGCTACATGTTTCCATTAGCAGCAAGGGATGTTTTATATGCACTTTACCCATAGACATGACAGCACATACCACAGCCTTTGATATACCAATAGTCGGGCACTGGTGGAACGGGAAAAAACTGATAATGGGCCATGCTTAACCATTGCGTTACCGATGGAGATTCGGCCTATTTGTGAATCAAGTTATCAAAGGTCAAGGACAGGTTTCCTGATTTAACTCCCCCTCCCCCACCCCACACACTCAAACACAAAATAGATTAAAAACAACTACGTTGTTAAATACACAATTTATTCAAATATTATATTCCAAATATCTATTATCTGTAAACACAACATAAACAAACAATATATTTTCAATTGACCAAGATTAGTGAATATATCCATGTGATAGACAAGAATGACGTGTGAAATAAATAATAATAATAATAATAATAATAATAATAATAATATGAGTAATCTACTGGAAATGGTTAATTACTAGTAAAGTGGAGATTGCTACTTTAAGAGATCTAATAGAACAATTTAAATGCTAAACAGTAAGTAGGCAAGATCAAGAAAATTCAGATACAGACTTCCATATCTATTTAACTTTAAACAAAACATAATGAAACACAAGGCTGCAGCTTGATCCCTCAACATGAAACCACGAATGAAAAAATGCCATGATCTACTGAAAACAACCAACCATATACATCTCAATGTGAACAAAACCTTATCAATGATCTACTGAAAACAACCAACCACATACATCTCATTGTGAACAAAACATTATTTCACCCTTCCCTGACCCTAGATCTGTCCCGAAAGTATTGCTAGCTCATACTACTAACTGCCAGCACAAAGTTGGCCAACTTTCTGCTGTCACGACTTCTACGACTGTCCGGTTGCTAGTCCGAGCGCTGTTACAATTAGATTCTCGTCGAATAACCCATTAGTTGTTAATCTGAGAACCTATCATAAGAATCGGGAGCTGGAGAAATTACAAGGCAACTGTCGAGTTGACCAACCTTCTTTCTGATGGCAGTTGGTAGTCTGATCCTAGCAAACATAACATAACGAGAAGGTGCTGCAGGATATAGATGTCACATACCCCGATCCCCTCACAAACCGTGTGTAATTGACACCAACCATTTCGAGGGGTTACCAGATTAAAAATGGCCCCGCTGTACGAAAGTATCGTAGCTACGACTGATTGTATCGACTTACGACCAGTGAGTGAAACGCGTAAGCTTTACAGCCGTCCCACAAAACAACCATAGAGTTGTTGTACATGCTCATCAAATTATTCGACTTACGACCAGTGAGTGAAACGCGTAAGCTTTACAGCAGTCCCTCAAAGCAACCACAGAGTTGTTGTACACGCTCGTCAAATTATTAAAACATTTTAAATTATTAAAAATTAAAAAGTTAATAAACTCCATGGTTACCGACTTTACGAAACATCTAGGAAGTAAGAAATGTTTTATTTAACGATGCACTCAACACATTGTAATTACAGTCATATGGAGTCGAACATATGGTTAAGGGTCACACAAATAATGAGAGAGGAAACCCGCTGCCGCCAGACAGTCGGTTACTCTTTCCAATTAGCAGCAAGGATCTTTTATATGAAGCAGCCCATAGACAGGATAGCACGTACATCGGTCTTTGTTACACCAGTTGTGGAGCACTGGCTGGAACAAGAAGTAACCAAATGGGTCTACCGACGGGGATCGATCCTTTACCGAACGCGCATAAGGCGAACACTTTACCAATGTGGTACATCCCGTGCCCCCCCCCCCCCCACCCCCCACCGTCTCACCAAAACATCGCAAATTCATTCGCTGGTGTCGGACATGCCCTGGTATCTACAACAGTAATAACAGTATAGTCGTTTCGAGGAACGGGGTACAGTTTATTAAAGGCATATTGTCACAGACCACTGACCTGTTAAATAGCCTAACAAAGTATTACCTGAAAATATATAAATTTGATTTGTCCCCAAATGTATTTTATTCAACGATCTATGTAGCCACCATACTCCACTTATTAAAGATATTTCGTAAAAATAATTGAATTATGACAATGGTCTTATATTGCCAACAAGGTTGGCATGGCTTTCACTCCATCGTGGTTCAGTTAAGGTGATGCGATTACTAGATTTGGTTTCAAAATATTAATGTAATTTTTATTCATTATCCATTTTTAGAGAAATAAGGTTCTTAAATCTGTGACAGTATGCCTTTAATTCGACGAGCAATTGTCTTTGAGAGGCCAAGTGGTTATAAGAATATGGTGAAATACAGTTCTACGAGGACAAGTGGTTATAAGAATATGGTGAAATACAGTTCTACGAGGACAAGTGGTTATAAGAATATGGTGAAATACAGTTCTACGAGGACAAGTGGTTATAAGAATATGGTGAAATACAGTTCTACGAGGATTATCATCTGCCTTATATGTTGTTGTTGTTTTTTGGTGTGTTTTTTGTTTGTTTTTTTGTGTCATTTTTTTTTTTTTTCGGGGGAGGGGGGGGGGGGGGGGAGGCGAGATGTAGCCCAGTGGTAAAGCGTTTGCTCGGGCAATACACAAATCCTGACACTTGTTTCGTAAAATCAGCACGATACACAAGCTCGTTTAATACTCTCTTTATATTATCCCAACGGTTTTAGCAACGTCCGTCCCAGGTCCGGTCTTTGGCTTAGATTTAATGGATTTACTAGGCACACTTCGCTATCTTGTTAATGTTTTTAAGTGTTAGTTGTTACTGGTTAGTCAGAAAATAATGGTCTTTCATCTTCCCAAAATGAGCTATACAATTTACTCTGTAAGGATGGATCAAGATAGTGGAGGGGGGTGGGGGTGGGGGGGGGGGGGGGAGGAGACAAGAGGACCAATCACCCTAAGCCTGAAGCGTCATTTGAGAAACTGGCCTCGGTGGCGTCGTGGTTAGGCCATCGTTCTACAGGCTGGTAGGTACTGGGTTCGGATCCCAGTCGAGGCATGGGATTTTTAATTCAGATACCGACTCCAAACCCTGTTTTGTAATAAACGACCCATTTTGTAATATGTACCCATTTTGTAATAAAACACTACCTATTTTGTAATAAGTACCTAATGAGAAATAGCCCAATAAGTCCACAGATGGGGATCAATCTTAGACCGACCGCGCAATCAATCGAACGCTATACCAATGGGCTACATCCCGTCCCTGACAGTCTAGACCGGCGTCGTGGTTAGGCCATCGGTCTACAGGCTGGTAGGTACTGGGTTCGGATCCCAGTCGAGGCATGGCATTTTTAATCCAGATACCGACTCCAAACCGTGAGTGAGTGCTTTGCAACGCTCAATGGGTAGGTGTAAACCACTTGCACCGACCAGTGATCCATAATTGGTTCAACAAAGGCAATGGTTTGTGCTATCCTGCCTGTGGGAAGCGCAAATAAAAGATCTCTTGCTGCCTGTCGTAAAAGAGTAGCCTATGTGGCGACAGCGGGTTTCCTCTCCAAATCTGTGTGGTCCTTAACCATATGTCTGACGCCATATAACCGTAAATAAAATGTGTTGAGTGCGTCGTTAAATAAAACATTCCTTTCTTTCTTTCTTTCTTTCATTTGAGAAAACCCAATTTGATTGCAATTTTGATTTCTCGAATGTCAAACTATTGGTCTATGTGCCATTTTACTGTTTGTTACCCCCGCAAACATATCTCCTAGGCCAGCCCTTGCTCTGGAATGTCAAACTATTGGTCTATGTGCCATTTTACTGTTTGTTACCCCCGCAAACATATCTCCTAGGCCAGCCCTTGCTCTGGAATGGAAAGAAATGTTTTATTTAACGACGCACTCAACACATGTTATTTACGGTTATATGGCGTCAGACATATGGTTAAGGACCACACAGAGTTTGAGAGGAAACCCGCTGTCGCCACTACATGGGCTACTCTTTCCGATTAGCAGCAAGGGATCTTTTATTTGCGCTTCCCACATGCAGGATAGTACAAACCATGGCCTTTGTTGAACCAGTCGGTGCAAGTGGTTTATACCTACCCATTGAGCCTTGCGGAGCACTCAGGGTTTGGTGTCAGTATCTGGATTAAAAATCCTATGCCTCGACTGGGATCCGAACCCAGTACATACCAGCCTATAGACCGATGGCCTAACCACGACGCCACCGAGGCCAGTGCTCTGGAATGGAGCCGGTACTGAACTGAACCTTCATGTCTCTCAGGCTGTAATCCACGGCATATGAATACTGGAATACAAACCGAACGCACAATATACTTAAACCCAATATGACCTTGATTATGTTATGTGAGGCAAAAATCAAACATAAAAGGTGAACATCCCTTCTCCCAGAAGTTTGATAAGAGAGTATGACCCCCTTGCTTCTGAGGCGCGTGTGCAGAGGGTGTGTGGAGTGTGTGTGGTGTGTGGGGTGTGTGGGGTTAGGTTGGGAGTCGAATGTCTCCCGCTCCAAACCATTTTTTGTTTTAAATTTATTTTCTTGGGATGCATTACCCGACCTGACATGCTCCTCGGGCATGTGTGCAGAGGGGTGGGGGTGGGGGTAAGTTGGGGGGTGGAGGTGGGGGAAGGGGGGGGGGGGGGGGTCGAACGCCTTCCGCCTCAAAACGATTTTTAAAAAAAGAAGGATTTTCTGGGGATGTATGACCCGAATCCCTCCCACCCAACAAAACAATTCGCTCGCCACAGTCTTCGCATCCCACTGCACATTAACCTGCATCCCCCTCCTCCCCCCGAGGAAACTCCAGTGATTGACCTACCCACTACGGGCGGTCATCACGTAAGTCTTATGCACTTTGCCAGTTTATCCCAGAACCAGCCTCGCCGATTGTCCTTCACGTAGTGGATGAGGTGCATGCCACGCAGAGTTCTCGGAATGTCCACGAAGTCGTCAGACATGATCACCGGAATCAGTTGTTTTCTCTGGGCAGCTGCAGAAGATAAAAAGAGTAATAAATCGAAATACATAGTGGTTGATTCCATGGATCTCTATCTAGTTTCTTGTCTATAGGAGGACTGCCACTCACATGGAGATCCTTTACGGGAAATTCCACCCCTTAAGGGTTTCTGCCAGAAAGAGATTTTTGGGTATGGCACTATGGCATTGAATTCAACCAGTCAACAGAGGGTATGGGGGGCCTCCCCTAGAAAGAAAATATGTTATGTTTTGGTTTAGAATTAAAAATATGATACAGTAATGATAAGTGTAATTAATTTTGTCGAAAGGTTAACTTAAAAAAAAAGAAATCTGCAAAACAATTTGGGTATGGCACCATACCCGTTTTACCCTCTGGCAGAAACGCTGCCCTCTTGCACTGCCACTTTGTTTTTCATTTCATCTTATTTCCGTGCTAATATCCAATTAAGGTTCAAACACGCTGTCCTGAGCTATCTGGGCTGTCTTTCCAGGACAGTGGGTTAGTTGTTAGTCGTTATTAGAGAGAAGAGGGGGTAGTGGTCTTACACCTACCCATTGAGTCGTTAAAACACACTCTGGGTGGGATCCGGTACCGGGCTGCGAACCCTGTACTACCAGCCTGCGAACCCTGTACTACCAGCCTTATGTCCGATGGCTTAACCATGACACCACCGAGGCCGGTACCGATACACAACGGGTGCGGATTCAGGCGGAGGACCCTTTTTTTTGGTCAAACAATATATATATATATATATATATATATATATATATATATATATATATATATATATGTATATGTATATGTATATGTATATGTATATGTATATCTATATCTATATCTATATATATATTGCAGAATACACATTTTCCCGTCCACAGGACACTTAAATCATATTTAAAAATTAAAAAAAACCAGGGGTTTGGGCCCCCTATTAACAAATTCTGGGACCGCGCCTGCACAAGCAAGGATATTGTGTATCATATCGTCAGCAATAGTATCGTGATACATCAATGCATTGGTGTATCGCGAGAGAGAGAGAGAGAGAGAGAGAGAGAGAGAGAGAGAGAGAGAGAGAGAGAGAGAGAGAGAGAGAGAGAGAGAGAGAGAGAGAGAGAGAGAGAGAGAGAGAGAGAGAGAATATGGCCAGTGAATATATACGAGTGTGATTGTGTTATTCTGATAAACCAACAACCAAATTAATGCGTTTATACCCATGCCACTGTATATTACGCATCGTGTATTTCGTATTAAGTATTATCCATTGTGCATTATCTTTTTATGTATTATGTATGTATTGTACTGTTCGAACTCTCTACAAGAGGAATAAAGCATATATATCTATATATATATATATGATGATGATGATGATGATGATGATGATGACTAAGAAGAAAAAAGAAGAGGAGGGGGAGGGAGGGAGGTGTGCATGCCTATGTGTCTTTTATCCTGCATCCGCTGTTTCTATCGGCCGATTATGATGACCGATTAAAGCAAGTCATAAACCTATACTAGCAGATTATGATGTTTGAATTTACGCATGTGACATCACACGCATATATCTGCAGTACAAAATCGCTCATTTGACATTTAGGTTATCGTACAATGCAACTGTAATAACAGAAATAATTGCTTTTCCCCTTAATTTTTATGGATTGCAGGATAAAAATAGTAACTAAAGTAATGTCGGAAATAGAATAAAAACGATTTTCGTCAATTATTTCTTTCATATTAAACTGACAAATAAATATTTAGTAAATACCTATTTAATGATACTCTACCTAATTTAGCATTTACTTGTTTGGTATCTCATTGATGTACAAGGTGGTGTTTACTCTTGAAATTAAAATGAAGATGTCAGTGACCTTTATTGGAACAGACTATAACATATTTTGATGGATATGTGTCAATTTCATTTACCCTTAAACAAACTTTTATTTTAAAACTGCAAGATAACTGATTATTTTGAATTGAAGCATAAATTATTAAGTTTGACCAGCATATTTAGTGAATATAAATTCAATATAAATACAGTAGAAATGTACACGATCTTGCAACCACTTAAAGGTGCTATATCAGAAGTTATATGTGATCATCTGTTTGTGATAAATATTCTCCAATAAAAATGTATTTTCTACTAGTAGATAAAATCATTTCCTATAATCATAATTATGGGCATATAGTTAAAGGTGTAGTCTTTAAATGTTAAAGCCAAACTTAATAAAAACATGATTTGCAATAGCTGTCATTATGCAACTTTGAGTTGATACCTTTAATACCGGAAAATAGATCATAAACGTAAAATGGTTCTTGACAGTTTTGCTCAAAAGTTACTTATAAATGTCTACAAATATTTCGTTCTGGAGAGGAATAGGGGTAAACCATCATCAGAAACTGTCCTTCATACATTGTAACAGCAATGAAATTGACATATGTTGACCAAACTTTGTTATAGTCTGTTCCAATAAAGTGAACAAATCACCTGTTTACTGACGTATTTCTTTTAATTTCAAGAGTAAACACAACCTTGTACACCAATGAGAGCCGAAACAAGTAAATGCTAAATTAGGTAGACTATCATTAAATAGATATTTACAAAATATTTACTTGTCTGTTTAATATGTAATAAATAATCGACAAAAATCATTTTTATTCTATATATTTCCGACAGTACTATAGTTATTGTTTATGTACAGCGCTGCGACAGTCGTTGTACAATAAGTCTAACCTGGATCCAGTGTTTTAGAAAACTGCGTGACGAACTGGCAAGCTTCTGAATTGAGGTAATTTTCTGTGAGGATTATGATCACTTTCCCCTTACATCTGCAAACAGAAACAATTCTCAATCAGGTCACAGTTTTCCCCACACGAAAGAACAGGCACGAGCGGAAGCAAGTAGACATTGGGGGAGGGGGGGAAGGGGGGTGCGGAGCTGACTGAGATCGAGGGCGCGCAAAGCAAAGTTTCTAAAGGAGTACGGGGTTCGTCCCCCGTAAATGTTTTAAAAATAGATGTCCTGAAACTCAGTCTCCTGCATTCTACAAGTAAATTGAGTGCGTCGTTAAATAAAACATTTCTTTCTTTCTTTTTTTCTACAAGTAAAATTCATCTCTGGCTTAAGATTTACTACCAATAATATACTTTTGGAAAGAAATAAAGGATCACACAGATAGCAACAAGAAATAATGACTGCATCTAAAATCAGTTGATATAGTCAGAAGTTGACTGAGAACATATAGGCAGCACATTCAGCACTACAGACATTCAATCCCACATTATCAACTTGGAATGAAATACAGACATTACTACGCTAGTTGTGAATTAAATTTGGTCTACAATTCGATGTGTTCCCTTATTTCTTTCCATCAGTATATTTTTTATTCAAAATTATTGGGGAGACCCCCTGCTCATCCGTGCCTGAAGAACACGAAAAGATTGCTTTGACGGAATCTCAGAATTAAACACAACTACGTCTGTCTATTAGATCACCTAAACCAGGGGTCGAAATTGACTGAAATTCATGCAGGATATTTGGTCCAGCAAACTACAAATTCTGCCGGCCCGAAACAAAACCTACCGGAACAAATACAATTGTCTCAAAACCAATGCGTGAATATAAACGTAAAATAATTGCCTGTCCTTGACAGGAAAAAAAATCACGGGCAGTGGTGAAAGAGACCGCCAAATCTGGTCGGAAGGAAGGAAATGTTTTATTTAACGACGCACTCAACACATTTGTTTTTTTACGGTTATATGGCGTCGGACATATTATAGTTAAGGACCACACAGATATTGTGTGAGGAAACCTGCTGTCGCCACTTCATTGGCTACTCGTTTCGATTAGCAGCAAGACATCTTTAATATGCACAAATCCACAGACAGGATAGCACAAATCCGGTCGGATCATCAATATTTTAAGCCCTGGTTTAAAATATGACGACTGAGACATTCATCTATGGCTTGTAGACTGACAAGCATATAAATAGCAGCCTATGTCGTAATTAAACCAGAAAAAACACAACAAAAAACAACAACAAAACCATGTTTACCTTTCCACCTTAGAAGTGAAGAATAGCCCACGTGCCGTCATTCTATTAAACAATAAATACTGTAGAAATAAACAAGCTCACCACCTAGAATTTGTAATATTGCCACTTCCAGAGTGATCACTGTTGCTGTCATATCGTCACATGGGCTACTTCTATCTGATACCAACAACGTGTCTTTTATATGCTTTTTTTCACAGACAAATCGTAGGTTTTGATATACATACTTGAACTTCTAAACAGGAAAGTATCTTGAATTTGTAATTGTAGTCATAAAAAACAAAGGATCAGTTAGTCGTATAATCTTACAACAGCAGTCAACTCAAGACAGCCCCTTTAAAGTATAGTAAGATGTATACTTATATACTATTTCAGAGATCGCTACACAATTTTAAAACATTAAACACTAAATGCTAATCAATTTTCAATGGACTAGAAATATTGCTAATCAAGATTTGAAAAAAAAAAAAATGTTCCCTGATTTCGGGAGGTGGGGTGGAGGGGGGGGGGGGGGTGGGCCTAGCGGGATGGGATGGTTCCTGAACAAGTTCTATTATTTTCCTGGAAAAAAAAGATGCTGGCCGCACACTGCCCTTGCGGGCTACGGTTTTTGATGGGCGCCACGAATTGCAGAGCCGCAAGCCTTGGTGTGCGGATAATGCTGTAGCCTTGTCGCAGTGATTTCATGCCAGTGGTCCTTGGCGCAGCAATGACCGCAGAAATTTAAATAATTTGATATTTGCCGGCGTCGTTTGTAAATGACACCGGCGAATAAGGCGCCGGTCAAAAACCGTAGTCTGCAAGCTTTATATAAAATCCTGGCTACGGCAATGTCGACGCCGATTCCAATAAATACCTTTCTTCTATTATTTTTGCCATACTGTCGTAAATGGACACTCCGGGCAGCAGCTGTCGTCTGGGCAGGAAGAGGCGGAATCCAGGGGGGCTGGACTCCAGGTGTTGCGAAAACATCATCGCGATATCGTGGTCCTCGTCAGAGTAGTTCAGAAACGCATCAAATGGCACAGGTCTGTTTTCATTCACTGAAATAAACCATGGAACAATTCTAGGTAATGTGTGTGCGTGTGCGTGTGCGTGCGACCGTGCGTGCGTGTGTGTGAATAGTTCAGAAATGCATCAAATGACACAGCACATATAGGAATTTGCATACCAAATATAGGAGTTTTATAGGAATTCTGAGGTCAAATATAGGAGTTTTATCGGAAAATTTGAAACGATTATCATGATTATAGGCATTTTACACAGATTTTTAAAGACATTTACATTACTAATGGTATATTCTTACCTTGCATATGTACACAAGATACCATCTACTACCTCAACAAACAGGGTTGAAAATTAACAGTGGCCCGGTTGCCCGTAGCGGCCTTTATTGGCTATGGGCGACTATAAATCTCATAAAGGTAGTCCGTTGGGCGACCATTGATTTTAGAATCTGGTGAATATGGTACCAGGTGAGAAATTAATGCACTGAAACTGAATCGAATGTGACAAAACACACTGCTATTGTGCTGGTACGAACTACAGGTTTGGCAACAGACAACATTATATAGAACACGTTCTATATTTTGACAACGCCAGACTTACCAGACTAAGCCTCAATTTCTAAGATTATGGTCCGAGGCTTAAAAAAAATATAGCTCAAAACGTATTGCAAACACATCATGTTTTGGAGTTTTTTGAAGTTGTCGGATTAATGGACTGGATACGCCATCATTATTTAGTAGACCTACTTTTTCACATTGTTCAATGTATTAATAGTATTTAATTAGCTTATATTATTTTGGACAAAATCAAATTTTAACATGTACTTTTAACTCAAACTAACAATGAAGTGTTCCATTACTACATGGATTATTTCAAGTCAGTTAACTGGCATGTAGGCCTAAAGATAAAATTCATATTTATAAACATATTAATTTATTAAATTGTAAACCCATATCATCTGAAATAAAAAACAATTGGGTAAAACATTCAGTGTAAATAAAAACAATATATATTTATAAAACTGCATAGGATAAATCCAACGTAATCTGAACGACAAAAACCGACAATGCAGAGTCGATTGGGTATTTGGCAAAATAGTGGATGATTCCATGAATCTTTATCTAGTGCCTCGTCTATAGGAGGACAGCCACTCCCAAGAAGATCCTTTACTGGAGAGTTCTCCATATTGAACCACCTCTCACAGGTGCACAAAGAAGACTGTCATTCCCAGACTAATATAATAAAACACACGCAGTTCTACATTTAGTCTCTTTGTATTGCATTATCGATTACTTACAATGCAAGTGAAGCTGCATACCTTGGCTGTTCTAGCATTTTTTTTTTTTGTATCCCTGTATTAAAAATTAAATTTAATCTGTATCATTTAATGATAACTTTTAAAGTAACTTTTATTTATACTGGACTATTTTTTGTATCTCTTTAAATGTGATTTGGGTTGGTATGGGTTTAAAACTTAATAATATGTTTCTACTATGAATTTCAACTTTATTCGTTATGAAGTTACATGCCAATTCATCAGTTTCCTTTCGAAGCAAATGGACTATATACATGGTTATTATTATACATGGTTATTATTCAACAAAGAACATTCTAATTTTGATTTTGGCTGTGCAGTTCAATTGGAGGGCTAGTTGAATTTGAGAAGGGCCAGTAAGATTTGTCTTCAATTGGCCCTGCTGGCGACCATGGTTTTAATGTTAATTTTCAACCCTGAACAAATATATACCAAGGCTTGCCAGCAGTCCATGCCGATATCCATGATAATTTGAAAGTTGGTGCACATTCAAAGCATCTTCTGAATTTCTGACAGGCTGGCTGCCTTTCACTGTGAATATAACTCAGTAACATATTTTATTAATCGGCATTTTGGCAAAGCAATTGAGTCAAATATAGGAGATATAGGAAATGAATCTCAATATAGGAGTTTTATAGGATCTTATAAAAGATATAGGAAATATAGGAGGTATGGAAGGCCTGACACAGGCCTCTTTTCATTCACTGAAATAAATCATGAAACAATTCTAAGTAATGTGTGTGCGTGTGCGCGTACGTGTGTGTGTGTGTGTGTGTGGGTGTGGGTGTGTGTGAATAGTTCAGAAATGCATCAAATGGCACAGGTCTGTTTTCATTCATTGAAATAAATCATAGAACAATTCTAGGTAATGTGTGCGTGCGTGTATGTATGTGTTAATAGTTCAGAAATGCATCAAATAGCACAGGTCTGTTTTCATTCACTAAAATAAATCATGGAACAATTCTAGGTAATGTGTGTGTGCGTGCGTGCGTGTGTGCATGTTATAGCTCAGAAACGCATGTGTGTGTGTGGTGTGTGTACTGTATGTGTGTACTGTATGTGTGTCTATATGTGTGTCTCTGTCTGTGTGTGTCTGTATGTGTGTCTCTGTCTGTGTGTCTCTGTCTGTGTGTGTCTGTCTGTGTGTGTCTGTCTGTCTGTGTCTGTCTGTGTGTGTCTGTCTGTCTGTGTCTGTATGTGTGTGTCTGTCTGTGTGTGTATGTGTGTGTCTGTGTGTGTGTGTATGTGTGTGTATATGTGGGTGTGTGTGTGTGTGTGTGTATATGTGTGTGTGTGTGTGTGTGTGTGTGTGTGGTCTCTCTCTCTCTCTTTCTCTCTCTCTGTGTGTGTGTGTCTGTGTGTGTATGATATGTGTGTATGTGTAATGTGTGTGTGTGTGTGTGTGTGTGTGTGAGAGTGTACTGTTTGTTTGTGTGTGTGGTGCATGTGTGTGTGTGGTGCATGTGTGTGTGTGTGTGTGTGTGTGTGTGTGTGTGTGTGTTGCGTGTGTACATATATCTATGTAGCTTTGTACCTAGTCTAAAGTAAGCGGAGTAAACATTAACAGAAGACCGATCTATGTGGTGTAGTGGTTAATCCGTCAGTCTTTAGGCTGGTAGGTACTGGGTTCGCCAGCCCGTACTGGTTCCTACGCAGTGTAATGACAAAATGGGTAGGTGTAACACAATTACACCGACTTCTCTTCAGGGGTGATCTGGACCTGGGGGGGGGGGGGGGGGGGGGGGGGGGGGGGGGGGGGGAGAGGTTAGAATATGAACCAAGTGGAGCCTTTTCCTATTTTGTTTTTGCACCACCAGAAACTCCATATGTATAAACCTATATGTTTTAGTTCTGAAAGCGGACCATTTGCTTCAGCGGGGTGGGTGGGGGTGGAGGTGGGGGGTCGTCCGAACCTCCCGAACCCCCCCACCCCACCCCCACAGCCTACGTCCCTGCTCTGTCACTAAACAGAAAGAAAAAAAGAAAGAAGTGTTTTATTTAACGACGCACTCAACACATTTTATTTATGGTTATATGGCGTCAGACATATGGTTAAGGACCACACAGATCTTTTTAGAGGAAACCCACTGTCGCTACTCTTTTACGACAGGCAGCAAGGGATCTTTTATTTGCGCTTCCCACAGGCAGGATAGCACAAACCATGGCCTTTGTTGAACCAGTTATGGATCACTGGTCGGTGCAAGTGGTTTACACCTACCCATTGAGCCTTGCGGAGCACTCACTCAGGGTTTGGAGTCGGTATCTGGATTAAAAAATCCATGCCGCGACTGGGATCCGAACCCAGTACCTACCAGCCTGTAGACCGATGGCCTGCCACGACGCCACCGAGGCCGGTGTCACTAAACAGTAACATCTAACTGTATAACTATTAACACACTGTTCTGAACAGACAACCCAGATAGCTGAGGTCTGTGCCCAAGACAGCGTGCTTGAACCTTAATTTGATATAAGCACGAAAATAAGTATACATTTTATTTTAAGCTAATCAGGCCAATCGAAGATTTGAACTCAGTAGGTAGGGGTTCATAAATAATAATTATTATTTATAAAATGGGCCGTAATATAATTAGGCGTGCTTTTTACTTTAAAAGTAAAGTTTGTTTTGTTTGACGACGCCACTAGAGCACGTTGATTTATTAATCATCGGCTATTGGATGTCAAACATTTGGTAATTCTGAGATATAGTCTTAGACTGGAAACCCACTATATTTTTCCATTAGTAGCAAGGGATCTTTTATATGCACCATCCCACAGACAGGATACTATGCGATAGCACATACCACGGCCTTTGATATACCAGTCGTGATGCACTGGGTGGAACACAACATAGCATAATGGGCCTACATACGGGAGTTGATCCCAGACCGATCTCGCATTAGACGAGCGCTTTACCACTACGTCCCGCCCCTATTTACATTTACAGTAGTGGGGGTTGTTTTTTTGTTGAATCGGGCAAACAAACAAGTGGAGAAAATAAGTAGTGTGGAGGCATAATTATCAACAGGACTCCGATGGCTTTATTATCTGACCTGATTTCGATTATATATACATATATGTGACGGGTACATGAACCAATTCGCTAAAAGAGCATCAGAATGGAGGAAAATAAAAGAAGAAAAAAAGTGGAGCATATAAATATTTTTCCGGGGGGGGGGGGGGGGGGGGGGGGAGTATAACGGGCCCACTGGTCACCATCCCCTTGGACCCGCCTCTGGAAATGCTAAAATATAATACCATCTTCAACAGTCAGATAGTCCATGGTGCCTTCAAGGGTCATCATTCGGCTAATCGCTTCAACGTCCGTTCGTCTTGTGTTTGAGAGGCCCAGTTTGTTTTCAGATGTCGATATAACGCTATCTGAAATTAAAGAGAAAGGTTCTATTTTAATAAATGTTTCACGACCATGTACGCTAATTTTGGTATTAAAGGAACTTTGTAAGATGTTTCGGACTAATAAAATATTTCTACGATTAAACTTACATATTAAATATATTTTCTTGTTTCGAATATCAGTGTCTGCATATTCAATGTGTTTCTGGTCGTCTTAATATTTGTAAGAAGCCCAAACTGGATTTTGTCTTCAAATAATTTCATACGTACAAAAAAATACATTTTAGGAAATAAAACTAAATTTAACCTAGTACTAATATTAGAACGATAAGAAACACGTTTAATATACAGCCACTAATATATTATGCAGAAAAATATATTTGATATGTAATTACAATCGTTAAAAAGTCTCTGTTAGTCGATAATGTATGTAATTACAATCGTTAAAAAGTCTCTGTTAGTCAATAATGTATGTAATTACAATCGTTAAAAAGTCTCTGTTAGTCGATAATGTATGTAATTACAATCGTTAAAAAGTCTCTGTTAGTCGATAATGTATGTAATTACAATCATTAAAAAGTCTCTGTTAGTCGATAACATCTTAAAAATTGCAGCAAACTCAGGAATGTCCCTTTAACACTGCGAACAGGTGCGAGTTCAGGAAATTATTCAGAGGTGTGGGCGTCCAGACTGTGACCAGCGACCTTTCTAGAGAATTAAAGTCATGCTGCCTCGGAAAATATATTAAATAAAAAAGAAAATTTGCTTTGAGATGGGGGTTCAAATCTCGAAACTCCCTTTCACACGCGCCTGGTCAAGTACGTTTTTATGCGGTGACCCAAAGGCAAATTTTGGGGTGTGCACACCCCGTATAACTTAGAAATGTCCCGAAATCCAATGTTTACCAGAAGAAAAGTGTGTTGAAACATCAGCTTAAATCACAGGCCAGTAGGAAGCTCAGAATTATTGGTAAGGCCTATTCTGACTCCATTACTTTCTATCCAGCCAGTGAACCACGACTGGTATACCAAAGGCCGTGGTATGTACTACCCTGTCTGTGGGATGGTGCATATAAAATATCCCTTGCTGCTAATCGAAAAGAGTATCTTATGAAGTGGCGACAACGGGTTTCCTCTCTCGATATCTGTGTGGTCCTTAACCATATGTTTGACGCCATATAACCGTAAATAAAATGTGTTGAGCGCGTTGTTAAATAAAACATGTCCTTCCTTCCTTTATTCAGCAACACGTTTTTTCCACCTAGGCCAACAGAAATTGTGGTGTTTTCTTCGGGAACGGGTTTCCTCTCTCATTATTTGTGTGGCCGTTAACCATATGTTTCACGCCATATTCAGCAACCACCTAAAGAAATTGTGGTGTTTTCTTCGGGAAAATCATTATTTGTGTGGAGTGCGTCTTTAAATAAAACATTTCTTTTTTTCTTTCCATTACTTTCTAAGATTCTAGGGTAGCGTATGTAATTTTACTCTCTTACCGGCCTCGGTGGCGTCGTGGTTAGGCCATCGGTTAACAGGCTGGTAGGTACTAGGTTCGGATCCCAGTCGAGGCATGGGATTTTTAATCCAGATACCGACTCCAAACCCTGAACGAGTACCCCACAAGGCTCAATGGGTAGGTGTAAACCATTTGCACCGACCAGTGATCCATAACTGGTTCAACAAAGGCCATGGTTTGTGCTATCCTGCATGTGGGAAGCGCAAATAAAAGATCCCTTGCTGCTAATCGGAAAGAGTAGCCCATGAAGTGGCGACAGTAGGTTTTCTCTCAAAATCTGTGTGGTCCTTAACCATGTTTGACGCCATATAACCGTAAATAAAATGTGTTGAGTGCCTCGTTAAATAAAACATTTCTTTCTTTCTTTCTTTAATTTTACCCTCTGTACCCTCAATTAGCACACAAATCATGTCTTGTTTCTGTAAAAGTCACAAATAAATGAATAAAATTACAGTGGTTTATTGTAAATCACACTCATTATTTCTACCAAAATAGTGGCATAGCTAGTGGGGCGGGGCGGGGGCATGGGGGCCATGAACCCCAATCAAACTTTAAAAATAAAAAGGTATTAAATTGTGTAAAATCATACATACATACATACATACATACATACAAAGTGTGAGTTACACACACCCCTCCCCCAAAACTGGTTGCCTCTCCCCCCGATATAAAATTCTGGCTTCAGGTGATCGTACCATCCAATTTTCACAGCAGGAATCCATGTCAGGTTTTTTTTTTTTTTTGACGAGGTGGGGAGGATGGTTGGTTGGTGTGGGAGAGGAATGGGTTTTTGCTGTTTTATGGGTTTACATGACTGCGGAAGTAGTGGAGTATGGGATTTTTGTTCACTTTTTTAATTCTAATTCAATCTGAATATAACGCGAAATTTGATTGGGTAATCAAATCCATTTGCGTTATTAAAATTAAACCAGCAATATAGTCTATTTACGTCAAAAGGGAACCGATGAATTGGCATACAACTGTACTCTCAATACTGCTAAAACTCACAGAACATTATTGTCACGGGGATCCAACAATACCCGTAACTGAATGAAACACGATTATCCAAATATCTCTCCTAACTGTATATCTATTAGATCTCTCTGTAACGGGCAGTTATACCCGCGTGGCTCGTCTAGGTATGATCTTATATAAAGTATATGTATAATATAGCACGTTTAGTTCACTAGAAAATACAACAAAAACACAATACACTTTGGAATCTGTATTAACCTACGCTGACAAATGTACTGCCGCAGTAGTTAATTAACAACAACAAATAATAACAACCCAGAACTGATCACTTAATTAGTTAATCTCTAGGTGTCTAGTTTACACAATATTGTAATCACTACACCGTGACACAACACCCACACGTGTGTAATTGAGAAACGCTTCCAGGGGAACTTAATTAATAAAGGAATTACAACTCTATTCCTAACTGGTTAATTTTTAATTAACCCTTAACTACTCATTCAGTAACCTTGTAATACAGAATTAATACTGGTACCTATCACAATAAAGACAATAACCTACAGTTTACCTAGGTCCTCTAGGATGACTGGTTAAGCTTTATATATATTAGAACAGTGAGCCTACAGTTTACTGCGTCAGAAAACCGGCAGCACCGTCAAAATAATATTGGTATAATACAGTATTAAAATATTTAAGTTCACATCAATCACATCAAGGTTATACAACAGAGCAGAAATAATATTTACCAAGTCCAAACGGACGCGTTCCCTGGCAGCCTTCCAATATGTTTCTCCCCCATATCTCTAAAACCCTAGCTATTTATCATAAAACCGAATATCGTCTGGGGGCACATCGCGGTCCTCCCTCTATCAAGTGATATTTCCACAGCGACCAAGTCGGCATATTTTTCTTAGTTGGCCAGACTTGATGACGCCTAGTCGCCAAAATCACGGTCGTAAATACCGCACTCGCGGAGGTATTACGTAACTACTGGCCACATGGCCTCCGCATCTGGTCTGGGTGTGTATTAGAAAGAGCTCGACGACCGTCGCGCAGAGGTATTACGTAACAAAGTGCCCACCTGGACTTAAGTGCATATTGGAACTGCACACGGCCCTCTAAAACAATTAATATCGCCACAGGCGAAAACAAAATTAAGAGCATGTTCCGTCACACACCCCCACCTCAAAAAGGATATTTCCTCTACTCTAGGAATAGGGAAATATACTACATTAAAAGAAAAGGTGCGTTAACTGACACATAACACATAGTAATAAGGTGACTACTAGTAATCACATTGAGTCTCTGAGTCCCTGGTATACAAATAAAATATATAAAAACAAAACAGAAATCAAGAATGTCAACACATTATCATAACGTTCAACTTCGGGACAGGGCATCAGCGATTACATTAGAAGTGCCCTTGATATGTTCAATGGTAATTGGGAATTCCTGCAGAAGAAGACTCCATCTCAAAACTCTCTGGTTGGTGGCTTTCATTCTGTGAATGAAAGTGAGCGGATTATGGTCCGTAAAGACCACCACTTGATGCACTGCCGATTTCACGTAGATCTGAAAATGCTTCAGAGCTTGTACCATGGCCAAAGCTTCCTTTTCTATAGTGGAATAGTTCACTTGGTGTTTGTCAAACGTTTTGGAGAAGAAACTTACAGGATGGTCCAGTCCATTTTCGTCTTCCTGGAACAGCACAGCTCCAGCTCCCACGTCACTGGCATCCACAGCCAGCTTGAAAGGCATTCGGTAGTCTGGTGCTGCCATCACGGGAGACGAGGAGCGCATCTGCTTGAGACGGTTGAATGACTTCTCACATTCATCTGACCACTGGAACTTCGTTTCCTTCTTTTTCAGTGTCGCAGGTTTTCCAGGTTTTCTCCGATAGGCGTGCTGTCGAATCGGTGTAGCGTTGGGTTCCAAGCGCACATCCTGGCTTAAGGTATTGGTAACCGTTGGAAGGTCCTGACAAATGGAAACATTGTCTTGTATCAGCGTAGTCAACTTTTCTCGCTGGGGGCTCAAGTCTGCTAGAATCTGGCTGTTGGTTAATTTGATCTCTGCAGTCTTGACGTCATCACAGGAAATTGAGTGACTCTCAATTTGGACCGGTAACTCTGGAACTATCGGCAGTCTGTCAAAATAACCTTTTAGCAAATTGATGTGACAATACCTACTTTTCCTAACCCTATCAGGAGTGTTTATCACATACCCTGTCTCATTAACCCGTTTGTGCACAACATAGGGCCCGAAATACCTGTTCTGCAATGAAGCCCGTTTAATGGGAAGGAACAGCAGCACTTTATCCCCTGGTTTAAATTCCCGACTCCTAGTCTTCCTATCAAACACTGATTTTATTTTGCTCTGAGCATGGCTCAGTTGCTTCCTAGCCTTCCTATCTCTAACTCTCTTATTCATTAATACTCCCTTGTCCATATCATAACCTCACCTCTGATCCTCCATCTCACCCTCAGTTAACAAAGTAATGCGAGCTGCCAACAAATTTGGATCAGCCCCCTGCTCTAGGATTAACTCTTGTCTATTACAAGTTAAGTCCCCTCTATCAACCACAACTGGTTCATTTCCCCTCTGCGGGAGATCAACAGGTTCCACCACATTTAGTTCGTCCGTTGACTTATCTACCATTTTACTGATAACCTCATCCACTCCAATTTCATGGCTCACACACGTATCAGACAAATCACAAATATCATCTGGATCTCGTGTTACCCTACTGGCGATAGCCCTAGTCATTACACACGCAGGATATTTAATCTCATCAACCTCACTCTCTTCTATTGGTAAAGGGCTGTCTTTAATTAACAATTGGTCACATTTCGGCTGACAACACTGACTAGTCAAATCATTACCCAACAAAACTCCTATGTTTTCAACAGGCAAGTCCTTTACAACACCCATAATGATTGGTCCCGTCACAAACTTCGAACACAAGAAAACGTTATGTAACCGGACAACCATATTTTCTCCAGTAACCGAGGTTAAAACCAAACTACGTCCTGTATCTGAATTCTTAATACCAGCTAAACACTCTTGCGTTATCAGTGACTGACTACACCCGGTATCTCGATAGATTGATATTGCCTTAGGACTCAATTCTTGTTTCACATCACAAACCATACCAGTGGACACATACGGGTTTACTTTCTCTGCCATGGGACTAACCATTAACTCTCTCGCTAACGGAGCTGACCTCACTAAACCGACCACTTGCGCATTATAGCGTTTCCTTTTAAAACAGTCCCCGACAAGATGGTTATCCTTTTTACAGTAACTGCAATGTGGACGAAAAGTTCGTGCATTGGCTGATAATGCAGGCCTATCCTTACTTTGCCCACCAGGTGCATTCCTTGCCTGACTAGCTGACCAACTAGATGACTCTCCCCGAGAGTTACTTTCCCGGGAAAAACCTGGCTGAAATTTCTTCTTATCACCCTGTTGTAAAGAGCTACCCTGTACTGCCTGAGCTTTGTGTATTAACACGTAGTCATCTGCCACTATGCCTGCCTCCTCTATCTTCTTGACATCACGATCCTCTAAATGAATACGTAAGCTAACTGGTAATCCATTTTTAATGTCCTGTAAGATCAACAACTCCCGTAACTCGGTATATGACTCTACCTGATGAGAAACCACCCATTTATCAAACATCCCTGCCTTTTTAGCCACAAACTCACTATAAGACTGACCCTGCGTTTTTCTCAACTCGCTATACCGTAAACAATAATCCTCAGGTCGTAATTCATACGCCTTCAACACTGCCGCCTTAACTAGGTAGTACTGACTTGCTCGCTCATCACTCATTGAATTATAAGCTACACTAGCCTTCCCCTTAAACTTAGACACGGCTAACAATGTCCACTTAGATTGCGGCCAATTTAGCTGCTTGGAATAACATATCTACCTCCTGGTCATCAAATACAGGCACTGATCTATAAGCCTCCGACATGTTAAACCCATTTCATACTTCTCGTCTGACTTCTTCAGTATTCAACTTTAACTCATGTTCCACCTTTAATTTTGCTAACTGGAATTCTCTATCTCTATCTCTATCTTCTCTATCCCTCTCCTCTCTCTCTCTCTCTCTCTCTCTCTCTCTCTCTCTCTCTCTCTCTCTCTCTCTCTCTCTCTCTCTCTCTCCTCTCTATCTCTCTCTCTATCTTCTTTCTCTCTCTCTCTCTCTCTCTCTCTCTCTCTCTCTCTCTCTCTCTCTCTCTCTCCCTCTCTTGTCTTTCTCTATCTCTATCTTCTCTATCTCTATCTTCTTTCTCTCTATCCCCTCTTCTCTCTCTCTCTCTCTCTCTCTCTCTCTCTCTCTCTCTCTCTCTCTCTCTCTCTCTCTCTCTCTCTCTCTCTCTCTCTCTCTCTCTCTCTCTCTCTCTCTCTATCTAATGCACGTTCTTCTCTTTCGTACTCAAGCTTTTTAAAAGCTAACTGTTGTTCCATACTCAAGTCACTTATCTCTATTTCTGGAACAATCTCACTTTCTTCCATAACAGGCCTATCACCAAAAACTTCCTGGATAATAATTGTCTTTATATCACCTAAGGTTTTAGCTGATGTTAGATCAATTTCCCGCTCACCCGCGATTTCAACTAACTCGGCCTTACGTGCTCGCTTAATCTCCACTACACTGAGCGTAGGCCTATCCAGCAAATTCTTATCCATGTTTAGATATGACGCACTTATTATTAATTAATTTTCTAGTGAACAACGTTGCTACTTCTAGTAAATTTGTAAAAATAATTTATAAAGCCCCCATTTACAAACAATACTTTTTTAAATATGCATGTCCCGTTTCAGATCTGGGACGAGCGCCCCAATTTTCACTTCTGTC
>NC_054709.1:8775649-8853149 GCF_016097555.1 Gigantopelta aegis | reverse complement strand
AATATTTTGTGTTAAGGGCATATATATTATGCAATTTTTATTGTTTTACATACCTTTTTGGAATTGCCCAGTCAAAAATAAGCGTCACACTTAATTAACTAAAACTTTTTTTTATATTTTTTATAGAAATACTATAATTATTTGAACGACGCATCAGAATTTTCCCTACCCCCCCCCCCCCTCCCCCACACACTTTTAAAAAAATTTTTTTTTTTAAATTGACCCATTAATAAGTAATTTTTCTGTCCCACACTCGACCACTGGCCATGCCAGAGATTGGGTGTGGGAGAGACGTGCCTGAACCTTAATTGGATAGAGACACGTTAATAAGAGTTTACGATTACGGTTTGACGTCGTCAATTGGTACACTATAACATTACCGGGTCGTCAACAAAACGAGAGCAGAGATATAAATTAAAATTCATTATGGGTAATAAATAGGATATTAAAGGCATATTGTCACAGACCACTGACCTATTTAATGGTCTAACAAACTATTACCTGAACAAATATATAATTTGATTTGTCCCTAAACGTACTTTATTCAACCATCTTCATAACCACCATATTCCATTTATTAATGACATTTTGTAAAAAATAATTGAGTTATGGCAATGGTCCACAATTCAAAATCTAAAATTGCCGAGAGGGATGACATGGATTTCACTCCATCATGGTTCAGTTAAGGTGATGCGATTGCTAGATTTGGTTTCCAACTTTTATGTATTATCCATTTTTAGAGAAATAAGGTCCTTAAATCTGACAGTATGCCTTTAAACTCGCTACCATTTCGTATCATGTTTACGAAATGGAAGCTCGTTTAATATCCTATAAATGTATTTTTTCCCGCCGTCCCAACCAGTGTCACACAACTGTTTAATCGAAGGCCCTGTATTGCACAACCACACTGGACAGACGACAACAACAGGCAAGTGTAATAATACAGCTTTACAGACCTTTTCGTATTTTGTATTTACAGGAAAAAAGAAAGGAAATGTTTTGTTTAACGACATACTCTAACATATTTTATTTACGGTTATATGGCGTCAGACATATGGTTAAGGACCACAGATATTGAGGGAGGAAACCCGCTGTCGCCACTTCCATGGGCTACTCTTTTCGATTAGCAGCAAGGGATCTTTTATATGCACCATCCCATAGACATGGTAGCACATACCACAGTCTTTGATATACCAGTCGTGGTGCATTGTCTGGAGCAAGAAATAGCCCAGTGGGCCCACCGACGGGGATCGACCCTGGCATGTAATCTATACAAAGCAACATTATGATGTTCATGATTTTGGGTGGGTTTTTTTTAAACATAATAATATATCAGAATAATAATAGAGTTTTTAAGGTTTCATTCCAGGTATTATCATTAACCACCCACAAAACACACACACCAAAAAACCCCAACAACCCCCCCCCCCCCCCCAAATTACAAAAACCAAACACATCTCAAGCTACACATAAAGGGTACTTTAAAACTAAAAGGACGCTTTTGTTTTCATTTTATTTTCAGGGAATGGAGGCACAGCCCCTTGCCAGCCCCCACTAGTTATGACCCTGCAGACAACAAAACACAGATTCGTCATAATCTCAGTTTATTACATGTCTTATCTACAAAATAGAAAACACATACATCAGAAAGTATATTTGGCAGTGAACAGATCTAATGATTTACTGTAGTAGAAAACAATTGCTCAGAAAACAAAAGAAAAATCTTACGGGCTGGTCATTCCCTTAAAAAAAAATTGGTCCCCAAAAAGAAGTTAAATGCTCTTTTAGCAAAAATATATAATATATCAAATTACATTTTAAAATGACAGAAAAGAAAGAATCATTAAAAAAATTACGTAAAACTCGAAGGTGCGAGTATGTGTGTGTGGGGTGGGTGGGATTACAAGTTAGATTATATATATATATATATATATATATATATATATATATATATATATAGATATATATATATATAGATATATATATATATATATATATAGATATATATATATACACACACACACACACACTAAAATGCCTTAATTTAATTAGGCTGTTATAAATTAAACGCTAAATGTTTTCCTTTTATGGACATATTTTGTGTTTGAAATATTATTTCAGCCCTCTTTTAACCATCTAATCAAATTAAAAAAATTACTATGCATCACATAAAGAAATAAATAGGAAGCACAAGATTCATCAAATGTAAAATATGTAAGTTAATATAAAAGTTGCAATATTTACATTTATACATCTACAAGAATGATACATCAAAGATATAATTTATAAAACAATAGCACTGTTTTATGCATAGGTCTGTCTCTATCCATCTCTCTCTGTCTGTCTTTGTCTCTGTCTCTCTCTCTGTGAGTGTGTATATATGTGTGTGTTTGTTTATCAAAATTATGTAGTTCAGAACTGTCATACAAGTTACCACATTAGGTCCAAAATACATTGAAGATGGGTCTGGGTCTGGGTCTGGGGAGTATGGCACCAGTCGGAAATGAAACACACTGAAATGAATGTGACACACCACTTTGTATCTGTGCTGGTGCGAACTACAGATCTGGCAACAGACAACAGAGAACATGTACTATATTTTTACACTGTCAGACTGGTAACTGCAGCCAGTGCAAGCCACAATTTAATTTTTTTTCTTAATAAACAACACGAAAGGTATATACATGTATTAAAGGGACATTCCTGAGTTTGCTGCACTTTTTAAGATGTTATCGACTAACAGAGACTTTTTAACGATTTTAATTACATATCAAATATATTTTGCTGCATAAAACATTAGTGGCTGTATATTAAACGTGTTTCTGATCGTTCTACTATTTGTACTAGGTTAAATTTAATTTTATTTCCTAAAATATATTTTTCCGTATGTACGAAATTATTTGAAGACAAAATCCAGTTTGGGCTTCTTACAAATATTAAGACGCCCAGAAACACATTGAATATACAGATACTGATATTCTAAACAAGAAAATATATTTAATATGTAATTTTAATCGTAGAAATATTTTATTTTTCGGAAACAGTTTATAATGCAGAAAACTTGGGAATGTCCCTTTAATAACAGTAGGATTCTCATAATTATTGTAACAGATTACAGAAGACAATACATCTAAATATATGACTGCAGTTGATTTACATGTTTGTTATGTAACATTTAGTGAAATATCAAAAAATATCAGTGAAATAAAAATGTTACCAGTCACTCAGTGATTATAACACATTTTAGAGTAAACATTTCACTATTTCACTCTAAAATGTGTTATCGTCACTGTTGAAAGTGTTATCTTCACTGTAAGAAAGCCGGAACTATTTTGCTGCTAGCATTTTAAAAATAAAGGTAAATTGCCAAAAGTTATATAATAAATAGAAAATTTCATGTTTTTTTTATCAAATATGATTTATATCTCATTTCGTGAAGTTTGCAATCATATCACAATCCAAGCGCAGCTCGTGAGATATGATTGCAAACTTCACGAGATGAGATATAAATAATATTAGAATAATATCAGACAAAAAACATGAAATAGCCTCTATATAATGAAAACGTAACAGTTACCAACAAAGACGTCAAAATACATTAGACCCAGACCCACACCCAGCTTCGGTATATTGTGGGCCGTACACTATTTCTTGTGTCACCGAGTGCTCCAGAACTACGGTAACAAAGCTGTGGTATGTACTACCCTATCTGTGAGGTGGTGCATCTAAAATAACCCTTGCTGCTAACCGAAAAGAGCAGCCCATGGGGTAATGGCAACAGGTTTCCTCTCTCATTATGAGTCATCCACATTAATATGTCTGGAGCCACATAACCGTTAATAAAAATGTCTGCAGTTTGTAATTAAATTTAAAAAAAAATCTGTTTCTTTATGTATGAAACAATTTAAAGTTTGTTTTGTTTAATGACACCACTAGAGCACATTGATTTATTAATCATTGACTATTGGATGTCAAACATTAGGTAATTCTGACATATACATGTAGTCATAGAGAGGAAACCTGTTATGTTTTTTCATTAGTAGCAAGAAGTCATTTATATGCACCATCCCACCAATAGGATAGCACAAACCAAATGAGAAATAGCCTAATGGGCCACGCTCGAGGATCGATCCTAGACTGACCATGCATCAGGTGGGCACTTCACCACTGACCTACATGTAACATACTTTGATGTACCAATACTAAAACACTGGTTGGAATTAGAAATGTCTTGTTCTATCTTCAGTTTTTTACTTACACAATTGATGTTAATAGTTAATTACAGTCACAGACCCTTGTTTGAACCCATGGAAATTAATATTAAGTTTAGTTAATCTACAAACTAGGTCCCCGTTCCACAAAGCAATCTTAGCACTAAGATCACCTTAGTACGTAAGGTAGCTATGCACTTAAGTTGATCTTAGGGCCAAGATCGCTTCGTGGAACGGGGCCCTGGGGCCTAATTAACAACGGTCTCTTAGGCTCTGTAGACAACAAAGCATCCTCCTTGCAGTCTTTTCGCCTTGCACTGCGATATCGCAAAGTTGCAAGAGTTTAGTGAATTAGGCTCCTGTAACACATTTGGATACAAGTGCGGCTACAATAGAATAAAACAAAGAGTCTGCGACAATGAAATGGGGAAATACCCTCTAAAAATAGACTATAGCTTGTCTCTGTAAAGCAGCGTTATCATTGTGCGGTATGTCATAGAGGTGAATCTAGGCCCCCCCCCCCCCCCCCCCCCCCCCAAATTTTGCAACAGTTATAATTTTATTATATATTAATTTTAATTTTTTTTACGATCCCCTCCAAACCTCCCCCAAAGTTCCAATGGCATTCCGCCTCATGTCACTGGAGCCCTCCCTAAATGGATTTTCTGAATCCGCCACTGTGTCGCACCGATATGTCGTATGCAATTTGTTGTGAGAAATAGGACATGTTCTAATCAGTACGACTCCAATACGACTACGCTGTTCTCACAGTACGATTCAATTGCATGTGACAAGTCAGTGCGACTGATCTGACAATGAGAAAGTCGCTTTACCGTGACTTCTTAGAGGTACGTGCATTTTTAGAATAAAGAAAAAGGCACTTTGTGGTATTAGAAATATCAGAATGACCATAAACACTTTGGATGTTCGGAAATGCATAATGTTAAGTAATAAAATGTAAGTAGTATGTGATTTCAAATGGTTTTGATAATGAAAAATATGCCAAAAAACCCCTACTACCTGTGACTTTAAATGTGCATTCTTAAAGTTCCAAATGCAAATATTTCACTATTTTAAATGTGTATTTGGAATTAATGACTACAAATTAATCAATCGCACATGTAAACTTTGCATAATTAACTTGAAGAATATGAAAAATCGTAATATGTTGCCATTTGGTGTAAACAATGAAATCCTCAAGAAACCTTGATAACAAATATAAAATACATAGAAAATCTTCATTGCATGAGTATCCATTAAAAGGACATTCCTGACTTTGCTGCATTGTAATATGTTTCCGACTAATAAAATATTTCTACGATTAAACTTACATATTAAACATATTTTCTTGTTTAGAACATCAGTGTCTGTATATTCAATATGTTTCTGGTCATCTTAATATTTGTAAGAAACTCAAACTAGATTTTGTCTTCAAATAATTTCGTAAGTATGAAAAAAAGATATTTTAGGAAATAAAAAGAAATTTAACGTAGTACAAATATTAGAATGATCAGAAACATGTTTAATATACAGCCACTAATATTTTATGCAGAAAAACATTTCTGATATGTAATTTACATTCATCAAAAAGTCTCTGTTAGTCGATAACATCTCAAAAATTGCAGCAAACTCAGGAATGTCCCTTTAAAACAGAAGTCGTTTGTTTCACAGTATGGAGAAGCAGTTCAAATTCAAACTGACGTCAAGCCATAACCAGTTAATAACCGTTTCTGAATTTTGCAGTAATATAAACAGAGAATAACTAGTTAATGATGTATGATATCTGCTTTATCCTGTGAAGGTAACAATGGAAAACTTCTCATTCGGCATGAACAGGATAAAGCTGATATCCTATTTCATTAACTAGTTATTATCTTTATCCTGCAGATCATAAAAATTAAGAGGAAAAGCTATTATTTCTGTTATTTCAGCTACATTGTACAATGACCTAGAGGTCACATGAGTGATTTTGTAATGTAGCTATGTGTGTGACGTCACATAAGTGATGTCAAACATCATAATCTGCTAGTATACGTTTATGACTTTGCTTTATCCGTCGTCATAATCTGCTTTATCCGTCGTCATAATCTGTCAATAGAAACTGTGATTGCAGGATAAATGTATACAGAGTAGTACAATGTACATGGAAAATTTGCATATATTTCGAGGTATAATCTTTACATTTCACAAGAAAGAAACAAAAGAATAAATATGTTTAACAATGTCCCTTAAATATTTATTTTTACTTATTATGTACAAAAACGTAACACAAACAATCATCTACATATAAGTACCTTTCCCCTTTACCAATACAGGACAGTACACACCACAACCCTTGATAAATGTGAGTATAAAATACTATGAGTCAACACTGCCTGGAACAGACTCTGGATACTGCTATTTTGGTACAGTTTTGTTTTGTTTAATGACACCACTAGAACACATTGATTTATTAATCATTGGCAATTGGATGTCAACATTTATCAATTTAGTCACATACTTCAGTTAAAGTTTGTTTCATTCATCAACACCACTAGAGCACATTGATATATTAATCATCGGCAACTGGATGTCAAACATTTGGTAATTAAAACACAGATGTCAATTAAAGTTTGTGTTATTTAGTGATACCACTAGAGCACACTGATTAATTAATCACCGGCTACTAGATGTGAAACATTTGGTAATTCTCACCCAGACGTCAATTAAAGTTTGTTTTGGTTAGTGATACCACTAGAGATTATTGATTAATTAAACATTGGCTACTGGATGTCATAACATTTGGCAATTCTTACAGTCTTTAATTAAAGCAGCTTTTTTTGTCATTTTGTTTTAAGCCATACCATTTGAATACATTGATTTATTAATCCCAGGTTATCAGATGGCAAACATTTGGTCATTCTTTGTCATTTTGTTTTAAGCCATACCATTTGAATACATCGATTTATTAATCCCAGGTTATCAGATGGCAAACATTTGGTCATTCTTTGTCATTTTGTTTTAAGCCATACCATTTGAATACATTGATTTATTAATCCCAGGTTATCAGATGGCAAACATTTTGTCATTCTTTGAAGAAACCCACTACATTATTTTCATTAGAAAAATTGGACCTTTCCCATAGACAGGACAGCACATATAATGGCTTTTGATATACCAGTCATGGAGCACTGGTTGAGATGGGGATTCCCCTATCAGTAAAAAAAGAAGTAAAGTTTGTTTTATTTAATGACACCACTAGAGCACACTGATTTTTTACCGTATCACCGGATATTGAACGTCAAACATATGGCCATTCTGACACTGTATTTTTAGAGGAAACCTGCTGTCGCCACGTAGGCTACTCTTTTATGACAGGCAGCAAGGGATCTTTAATTTGCACTTTACACAGGCAGGATAGCACAAACCATGGCCTTTGTTGAACCAGTTATGGATCACTGGTCGGTGCAAGTGGTTTATACCTACCCGTTGAGCCTTGCGGAGCACTCGCTCAGGGTTTGGAGTCGGTATCTGGATTAAATATCCTATGCCTCGACTGGGAAAACTCTATCAGAGTATCATGGGTTCACCAAAGGGGATCAATCCCATGATAAAAACTTCACAGACTGAATGACGGTAACATTCATTAGCAGGTACAGATATATATATGTGTTTGTTGTGGGTTCCACAGTAACAAATAAACTGTTCCAACAAAATCTTCACTATTGTTGTGGCTTCTATATTCAACATATAAATTAAAGTTATAGCTAATAATTAAGCAATTAAAACATTTAACAAATACGCCAAAAGGTTAAAGAATAAAACAATTTGATCATAGCAACTCACCGTACACACTCACGATTTAATTGTTATGAAACAAATGCATTATTATGCAAAATATGTTCTTCAATGTTAAAGTAATATGAAGGTTCGAAGGCATTATGATGTAAGGAGTGAAGCGAACCTATTTAGATGGCATTTCATTGGTTCATTCTCTCAAATGGGCGGAGCATGCAGCACTACGAATTAAGACAGCTTCTTCATGATTAAAACAGATAAAATAAAAGTCTGCGATTGGCTGAAATGGGTGGACAACGTTCAGTTACAGTCTAAGAACTTGAATAGCTTTAAGTGACCCGCAAAAAAAAACATTACTAGAAGACAAAGAATAAATACCAGGTAATGATTTTATATCTAGTAGTACAATGTACTGGCAAGATTGGTTGCTATGACAATGACAATATCCCTTTTAGTCCCAGGCAGTGTGGAAGAACACACATCAGAATATATACAATAACAGGGGCAGACACATCATCTTTCTAGGCAGGTGGTGCAAGTTTTTAACAAAGCTACCTACAATATTTTAAAATAAAATAACATTAAATAAGGTAATCTTTTCTAGAAGAAACTCATCTCACTTATTAGAAGGAAATAAATTCATTATATTCATCCATTAAAAATTAGATTTGTGGAGGTGAGGGTGAGCACAATAAAATTCAGGTTGTGAATTTCCAGCACCCTGCCCCCTCCCACCCCCTGGATTTATACCTATAATAGTCAGGCACTAAATGTCTTCTTTAAAGACAAGTTCGTTATTTCTTAAATTTTAAAAAAAATAAAAAATAAATCAAGGATCATAAATCATTGAACTCTTAAATTTCAAACCCTGATTAGGATTACGAAAAATATATACATACAAAATATATAATCTCAGATGAATATATTCATAGCAAAATACACTTTGTTCTGTACAATATATCATACATGAGTATATTATTATATTATGATAACCTAAACAACTAAAAATAAATATTCAATTTATCTAATCTATTGTACAATAAAATATCAACTTATGTTTTGTATTTTAAGACAAGGCCCTTGCTTATAGTGCTTATAAAACTTTTAAAATTTGCAATTACATTGTAGGCTCCCACATTAAAATCTTGCTCGTGGTTCATGGTTCGCTTACCATAATTTGCCAACATTGCTTAAACACCTGACTTACACACATGTAACTACACACATTTACATTGCTTTAACACCTGCATTTAAGAAAAACAGGCTTCAGAAATTTCGGCCCTAAAGTTTTATATACATTCGGAATTTGTCAATAGTTGACATACAATATTAGTGGCTGTATATTAAATGTGTTTCTGATCGTTCTAATATTTATACTAGGTTAAATTTCATTTTATTTCAAATGTGTGTTTTTTTTTTCGTACGTACGAAATTATTTAAAAACAAAATCCAGTTTGAGCTTCTTACAAATATTAAGATAACCAGAAACACATTGACACTGATATTCTAAACAAGAAAATATATTTAATATGTTAGTTTAATCGTAGAAATAATTCAGGAATGTCCCTTTAAATTATTGTGGTTGATGCAGCTGGTTTCTCTGATGGGAAAAGCTGTGAGCCGCTTGTTCAGTGTTTCTGAGAAAACAGTTTCGTAAATGCATTTTTCTTCTTTTTCCTCGTGACTGGACTGACTGACCCCATCTCTGACGACGACGATGAAGACATGCTGGGTAGAGACGAACCAGCGGACATGCTGTGTAGAGACGAACCAGCAGACATGCTGGGTGGAGATGGACCACTAGGAGAGTTATTCTGGGTCATTGGTACATCAATGCTCAGCAAATCTGTATACTAAAAAAAGAGAAACAATCATTAAGAATAACAAGAATTCTGACAGTACCGCTAAAGCAATACATGTCCACCCCACAACCACCCTTTACAGGTAGTACTTAACCAAATAACTTCCGGCTGATTCAAAGTTCGAGGTGCACCCAACGTTTGATAGAGAAGTGAACACCACAAGTCCTGTGATTGGTTATAAATGTGGGTGTGTAGGATGTAATAAAAAATAGTTTCATCTGGGCTAAAAATGTATGCAATTTTATTTCATCTAGTACCACTGTGTCAAGTAGCCTTGTGCTTGGAACATGTATGGGTACCTGTAAAAAAAAAGTACTCTGAAATGAGTGTGTACTAAATGATAAAACATTCCACTCTACCAGACTTCACAGTAATATTAACCATGTATGGGTCACTCTACACTATGAAATGAGTGTGTACTAAATGATAAAACATTCCACTATACCAGACTTCACAGTAATATTGACCATGTATGGGTCGCTCTACACTATGAAATGAGTGTGTACTAAATGATAAAACATTCCATTATACCAGACTTCACACATGTATGGGTCGCTCTACACTATGAAATGAGTGTGTACTAAATGATAAAACATTCCACTATACCAGACTTCACAGTAATATTAACCATGTATGGGTCGCTCTACACTATGAAATGAGTGTGTACTAAATGATAAAACATTCCACTCTACCAGACTTCACAGTAATATTGACCATGTATGGGTCGCTCTACACTATGAAATGAGTGTATACTAAATGATAAAACATTCCACTATACCAGACTTCACAGTAATATTGACCATGTATGGGTCGCTCTACACTATGAAATGAGTGTGTACTAAATGATAAAACATTCCACTATACCAGACTTCACAGTAATATTAACCATGTATGGGTCGCTCTACACTATGAAATGAGTGTATACTAAATGATAAAACATTGACTATACCAGACTTCACAGTAATATTAACCATGTATGGGTCGCTCTACACTATGAAATGAGTGTATACTAAATGATAAAACATTGACTATACCAGACTTCACAGTAATATTGACCATGTATGGGTCGCTCTACACTATGAAATGAGTGTATACTAAATGATAAAACATTGACTATACCAGACTTCACCGAGGAGCTGGTGCTACTGGATAGGTCCAGACTGAGTTGGACATTGGCAACGGACGAGATTATGCCCATGTCTTTCTGCTCAATCGGAGCCCGCACGGCACTCGCCAGTCGATGCCAGAACCACTCCTTGAGGTCGTCCTTTGTGAAGTCGCACAGAGTCACGTGGTGCAGGATCTGGGGTATCTGGCACGGCTCGATGAGAACCGGAACTAGACGCTTACTGCGAGATCCTGAAACAAAACATATAAAACAATAACATCAGGTAACAAACATAATATTATAAACAATAATGTAATAAGGTCAGCATCACACACAAAAAACAACAACCTGAAAAAAAAAAATACTGAAAAACAATCAGTAAGGTCATTCTTCATGAAGTCGCACAGTCACGTGGTGCATGATCTGAGGTATCTGGCATGGCTCAATGAGAACCGGAACTAGACGGTTACTGCGAGATCCTGAAACAAAACATATAAAACAATCAGTAAGTTTGTTCTGTTTAACGACACCACCAGAGCACATTGATTAAATTAATCATCGGCTAGGGATGGAACACAGCTCAGCGGTACAATGGTCACCTGATGTGTGATCAACCTAGGATCGATCCCCGTCAATGGGCCAATTGGGCTATTTCTTGTTCCGGCTAGTGTTCCACAACTGGTGCAACAAAAGGCCGTGGTATGTATTATCCTGTCTGTGGCATGGTGCATATAAAAGATCCCTTGCTGCTAAAATGAAAAGTGTAGCCCATGAAGTGGTAACAGAGGGTTTCCTCTCTCAATATCTGTGCGGTCCTTATAACCATATGTTCGATGCCATATAATTGTAAATAAAAATGTGTTGAGTGCGTCATTAAATAAAACAGTTCCTTTCTTCCTTAATCATCAGCTATTGGATGTCAATAATTTGGTAATTCTGACACATAGTCATCAGTAAACCCCCTAAATTTTTCCTAATGCAGAAAAGGATCTTTTATATGCACTTTCCTAGACAGGAAAGCACATACCACTGCCTTTGACCAGTTGTGGTGCACTGGTTGGAATGAGAAAAAAAACCCAATCAGTTGAATGGATCTACTGAGGTGGTTTGATTCAGCAACGCAAGCACCTCAAGCGAGCACTCAACCGACTATGTTAAATCCCGCCCCATAAAACAATAATGTTAGGGAATAAAGATAAAACAATAACATGAGGGAACAAATATAATATTATAAAACAATAGTGTAATACGGTCAACATCGCACAGTCACATGGTGCAGTATTTGGGGAATCTGGCACGGTTCGATGAAAACCGGAACTAGACGCTTACTGCAAGATCCTGAAACAAAACATGAGACCTAGTCGTGAAGAAATATGAGGTCATTAAATACTCCCCTAACTTGTATTATGGGAAGCCATTTAATTAAGACATTACCGTATTAATACCACAGGACTTGAATTTGGCAAATTGTCGCAATGACCTATGAGCTATTTCTTGTTCCAGCCAATGCACCACAACTGGTATATCAAAGGCAGTGGTATGTGCTATCCTGTCTGTGGGATGGTGCATATAAAAGATCCTTTGCTACTAATGGCCCTGAACTGTAAATATTTGTTTGGAGATGTTTGAAGAAAAAAACCCCTGTTAAAATAACCCACCTGGTGACAAACTCTGTGCGAACTTAGTCTGGAAGTCACAGGCCGGACTCTTGAGATACTGTGGTGACAGTATGATGATTAATCGTCGACATCTGGAATATAAAACAAAACACATGCTTAGCTATCTCATCTTATGTCAGGCCATAGCAGGCACAGTGGATAATTCTGAAGAAAAAAATATATATTGTTGGTAGTAAATCTTATGGCAGAGATGAAATTTACTTGTAGAATGCAGGAGATTGCATTTCAGGACATCTAGTTTTCAAACGTTTATGGGGGAGCATATGCCCGAATCCCTCTAGAAATGTTGCTTTGTGCCCTCAATCTGTCAGCATCTCCCCCCGCCCCCCTCAATGTCTACTTAATTCCACCGTGTCTGCATAGGGTTACAGATTTCATGTTTTTCGGTTCCGTGCCTTGTGATCATGGTAACCCATCGGACACAGTTTTTGAAAAATAATTATATATATATATATTATTTTTGTTGAATAGTCGTACTCGATATACAGTGAAACCCCTCTAAACCGGACACCCTTGAGACCAAGACAAATGTCCAGTTTTAAGAGGGATCCAATTTACAGAGGTTAAGTTCTGTCCTGGACTTTAAAAAGGGACTCGGTGAAATGTCCGTTTTTGAGGGAATTCCGGTTTACAGAGGGTCCGGTCTTGAGGGAATTCTGGTTTACAGAGGGTCTGGTCTTGAGAGGTTTCACTGTAATAATCGTGGGAAACAAAATTTTGGTTCCGTGATTTTACAGACACTTTCATATTTTATACCAGAAAGATAAAACATTTCTCCCATCCCTAGCCATGCAAAGCAGGCATATTCCATGACATCAGTCCATGCGGAATAAATCAGTCTTGCATGACCACGTGACTTCTGTTGTTTGAGCTGTTAATTAACATTGGGTGACGTCACGTAAACGGAAAAATAACGCAAGAAATGCTTTTTATATTTCATAAAAACAAGGAAACCTGCTGAAGGGCTCACCCTGGATCAAAAATACCTGTAGCCAAAATATTAGCCAAATGGAATTTTTATTAGCCATATTGAAAATGCTTTAGCCAACATTGTTTTACCTAGTACTGTATAGAGTATTTATATATGAATATGAAAATGCATTTTTTTTTTAGCTAATTGTGTACAAATTGGAATAAATCTGAATAACAAAACCGTATTACCTGATCAAAATCAAAGACAGCAATGGGGGTAGGGGCAATTAATATATTACTTTGATTTTTCAGCAGTTGGGGGAGGGGGTGACGCTCATATAGAGCTCATTATTTCTTGAAATAGCTATCTTTATGTTAGTTTGAATTGCTTTTTTCTTCTTTTTTTTTACTTTTTTTTTTAAAGTAACCCATCAATTCGCCACCCCCAACAATTTCATAATTTGCACCATGTTGTTGCTGTTGATTTCAGCGTCGTGTTAAATGCTATTGATTTCTGATTGTAAAATACCTAGGTTAAGAATGCTGACTACACATTTACCAAAAAAAAAAAAAATCATAAAAAAATATATAATAATAATAATAATAATACACATGTAATAATAAAAAACATTTTACGGTCTTTTTAAAATCCAGCTAACTTATTAAATTTCACCTTAGAGTCTTACAAATCTATATCTAACAAATATGATTATTGTAAACTAATTTTATTCAGTGTACGTTTAACAGCAAATTTGTATAAATCCTGCATGTTCATTTACCGCGATCGCGATCTGCATGCGTGCTCTCGACAATGGGTACGAAATTAACAAAGACAAAGAAATAACCGAAACTGCAGTTAGGTATTCATTGATGCAAACAACTATTGTTTTTCTACAAATTTACATCAAGATTTACTCCTGTGTAATCGTATTGTTTAATGTCCGCAACGAGGTCTCTTGACACGTGGGTGTCAGCTGACTCTGAAGCGTGACGTATATTTGTGCCGAGAGCTGTTCTCAGCTCAGCCAATGAACGTTCTTCCTAACGTTCACGAACTATTTGATTGGTGTCCATCGTGTCCATTTGGTTTAACGTGAAGCACACAAACCAGTCAAGCGAACGTTTTTTTTTCGCTCGGTCTGGCTGAACTCAGCCCTTTGGACAGCTTACATGTCTTTCGGCCCTGAACTGGCATGTATATTCAAATTGACACGCACTGTCAGTCTGTTTTTATTACTTTGGTTCAAAGACTTTACAAAGTTAAAATAACAAGTTACAAACTTTGATTTTATACATGTTGAATGCATGCTGTTAATGTTAATAACCGTGATTATTAAAATAATCAAACTTCATTAGGCCTACGCTGTATTCTGGATGACATCGTTTCTCGTTACTGGTCGCGAGATCGCTATTACGCTAACTGAATATTTGGTATTATTATTATGTTTGAGGTGTCAGATAGATTATGTAACACTTTGTTCACATTAGAAGATAGAAAATGGCTTTGCACATGCAAATTTTATTAGCCATTTTTTGTAAAAATTAGCCAATGGCTAATTTGGCTACCGACAGCGCGAGCCTTGCTGCTGTCATAATGAAATTATACTATCATTTTTGGTTTAAACTTTTAGTATAAACCATTTTGGTGTAAGATCTTTTCAATGGTTATGATTATTTTATTGTAAGATACAACAACAAAAAAAGAGAGTAGGTTTTTCACGTTTTCCCAAAATGCTTGTTTTTCATCTACTGGATGGGAGACAAATAATCCTCCATTATGTATCCATGTGGGACAGGGATATTCCACCCTCGGGTACATAATATGATGTCAGGAACTGGGCATGCCATGTCCCTGACAACAAATTATGTACCCTCGGGTGGAATAGCCCTGTCCCACATGGACACATATGAAGGATTCTGTTATTTTCTCATACCTGAATATACAAGATAAAAATACCTCAGCCAGCCAGCCAGCCAGTCAGCCAGTCAACCATTTGACACGTACTTACATCCATTGAAGGTTAAAGCACGTCTATCTTGGGCACATCATCTGAATTTCCCCAGAGGATATATTCCAGACAGGATAAAGTCACATGTGAGACATGTATCCCACATAAATATGCAATTCACAAGACAAAACCACTTTTCTATTGGGCTATTTCTTGTTCCAGCCAGTGCACAAAGGCCATGGTATATACTATCCTGCCTGTGGGATGGTGCATATAAAAGAAACCTTGCTACAAATCGAAAATGTAGTGGGTTTCCTCTCTAAGACAATATGTCAAAATTACCAAATGTTTAACAGCCAATAGCCAATAAATCAATGTGCTCTAGTGGTGTCGTTAAACAAGACAAACTTAAAACTTTTCCATATACCAAAGGATTGGATTGGATACCATATTGATGTGCCTATATCCAATTAAGGTTGAAGCACGTCTCTCCCGAGCACAATATCTGACTTAGCCAGTGACTGGGTCTGGTCATACCAAAGGGAAATAACTCTCCAAATATAAAAAAAAAGAAATATATACATAATGCTTATTAATTTACTCAGGAATACTGTTAGTAACCCCTTTAAAAACTTTGCATACCCCCCTCCCTAGTCAAATCTTGCATCTGTCCCTGAATACAGGGGTCGAATTTTACGCTATTCCACAAATAGTAAATTTCGAAACGGAATAGTAAAATAATTCTTCCAATATTCTGTCATGAAAGTGAAAATAAAGCACGGAATACCGAAAATCACGCTTTTTCTTCAGCTACATTTTTCTGCAGAACAAATCCTCGCGCTACTAAGACCTTTCTCATGCACTTACCGGTACAAAATAAACGTCTTTTTGATAGAGACTAATGTTTGGAGTGAGTTCGTTTGTAATTCCAGCTAGTACGCAGTAATGCATAGACTGGTATATAAACAATTGTTCATTATGCAATGTTGTACAGGGTGACGTAGCACAGTCAGGAAAACTAGTGATACATTAATAATTGAAGGGATATAGTACATTTTTAGACGGAATAGTGTTTTTTTAAAATTCACTATTCCTTTGGGATAGTGGTAAAAAAATTAAATTTCAACCCCTGGAATACCAACCTGTCCTGGATGAGTTTGGCATCAATGACGTATTTGGATCCACCAGGCAGATCATTCCTCCAGGGAACGAAGAGTTTGAGACTGAAGTCGGATCCCTCTAGGATGCTGATCATCTTCTTCACGAACTGCAAGTCATCTGTCTCGGGGTTGTAGCACACGAAGGCATCGTAGTAGGTCGGGCGACCAGATTCGACTAAATGTCAAAATATGAAAAAATGGATCACATAGTGAAAAAGGAAGGAAGGAAACGCACAAAAACACATTTTATTTACGGTTATACGGCGTCAGACATATGGTTAAGGACCACACAGATATAGAGAGAGGAAGGAAGGAAATGTCTTATTTAACAACGCACTTTATTTACGGTTATACGGCGTCAGACATATGGTTAAGGACCACACAGATATAGAGAGAGGAAGGAAGGAAATGTCTTATTTAACAACGCACTTTATTTACGGTTATACGGCGTCAGACATATGGTTAAGGACCACACAGATATAGAGAGAGGAAGGAAGGAAATGTCTTATTTAACAACGCACTTTATTTACGGTTATACGGCGTCAGACATATGGTTAAGGACCACACATATATAGAGAGAGGAAGGAAGGAAATGTCTTATTTAACAACGCACTTTATTTACGGTTATACGGCGTCAGACATATGGTTAAGGACCACACATATATAGAGAGAGGAAGGAAGGAAATGTCTTATTTAACAACGCACTTTATTTACGGTTATACGGCGTCAGACATATGGTTAAGGACCACACATATATAGAGAGAGGAAGGAAGGAAATGTCTTATTTAACAACGCACTTTATTTACGGTTCTACGGCGTCAGACATATGGTTAAGGACCACACATATATAGAGAGAGGAAGGAAGGAAATGTCTTATTTAACAACGCACTTTATTTATGGTTATATAGCATCGGACATATGGTTAAGGACCACACATATATAGAGAGAGGAAATCCACTGTCATCACTTCATGGGCTACTCTTTTCGATTAGCAACAAGGGATCTTTTATATGCACCATCCCATAGACAGGGTAGTACATACCATGGCTTTGATATACCAGTCGTGGTGCACTGGCTGGAACGAGAAATAGCCCAATGGGCCCACTGACAGGGATCGATCTTGGACTGACTGCGCATCGAGCGAGCGCTTTACCACTGGGCTACGTCCCACTCCATGTAATGAAAACCAAAAAACCCCCACAGTAGTTTAAACTCTAGAGTCTGTCACCTTAAAGGGTCTGTAATAAGATTTTCACAAAATATTTAAAACCAGATTCTACTAAATGTCAAAATATCAAAAATGGATCAAATAGTCAACAAACCCCCCCACCCCCCCACAGTAATATATTGACACACAATGAAAATGCAAAAACAACTTTTCATTGCAAATAATGACAAACTACATGTTATTAATGAATTGATGGATAATGTAATGCACTATGCTGGCACTGGCTAGTACGTATTGATGTATGAATATCTATATATTGTATGTATGTTGAGGTTGACTGTTACATACATAGATATTAACGCACTGGTACAGGGGATAATGTATGTATGTATGTATATATTATATATGTATGTATGTATTGATGTATGTATGTATGTGTGTGTGTGTGTGTGTGTGTGTGTGTGTGTGTGTGTGTGTGTGTGTGTGTGTGTGTGGTGTGTGTGTGTGTGTGTGTGTGTGTGTGTGTGTGTGTGTGTGTGTGTGTGTGTGTGTGTGTATGTATGTATGTATGTATGTATGTATGTATGTATATATATATATATATATATATATATATATACAACATGTATATACTCTTCAAAAGAAGAAATGCAAAACCACATTGTCGTAACATTTGGAGAATTGATTTAATTATTGAATGGTGAGTCCGATAATTACCAAATGTTGCAGGATTGTTCACAATTCACTCTAGTCCATTGTGAGTAAGTGATAGGACACACCACCAAGGTCAAGGTCATCTGGAGTCAATACCGGGTGTGGCCTCCGCGTGTGTTGACAACTGCCTGGCACCGCCTGCCCATTGAAGCAACCAGAGTACAGATGACGTCCCGGGGGATGGTGGCCCACTCGGCCTGCAAGGCTGCTGCCAGCTCGGGCAGGGTCTGGGGCTGTGGTTGTCGCTGTCGGAGGCGTCGGTCCAACTCGTCCCATAGATGCTCAATTGGGTTCAAATCCAGTGATGTCGATGGCCAAGGAAGGACATTAATGTTGTTGTTCTGTAGGAAAGCCGTTGTGAGACGTGCTGTGTGAGGCCTGGCGTTGTCATGTTGGAACACTGCGTTGGCGTTGGCCATAACTGGAACGATGTGTGGCCGGAGGATCTGGTCAATGTAGCCCTGTGCATTCAGGTTGCCCTGCACGTGGACCAGGTCAGTTCTGCCAGTGTGTGAGATGGCTGCCCACACCATGACACTACCCCTGCCGAATCTGTCCACTTCCTGCACGCAGTTTGCCGCAGTTCACCACGACGCCTATACACGCGACATCTTCCATCATGACGTCGGAGCAGAAATCGGGACTCGTCACTGAACCACACCTGTCTCCATCGCAGTTGAGGCCATTGTCGATGAATCTGGCACCACTGCAGTCGGAGTCGACGGTGTTGTGGTGTTAAGATGACACCTCGAACTGGACGTCTGGCACGAATTCCTACCTCACGTAGGCGGTTCCGTACGGTCTGGTCGGATATGCTGCGCAAACCTGGTATTGCTGCGGCTGTGGAGGTGGCAGTAGTCAATCGTTCCCGAAGGTGGCGTACCCGGATGTAGCGGTCCTGCCCTGGCAACGGCCGTTCTGGATTCGCCTGCGTCTAGTCGGCCGATGGCATTGTTTCTCTGCGGTTCACTGAGACGTGGCATGTCCTGGATTGTCAACTGTCGGCCAGATACAGAGGCCAGGCAAGCGAACACCCTGCACTTTTATACTGTCGGTGTTCATGTTGCACGTGCAGACAACGCACGTGCAGTGGTGACATGGTTTGCACGTGGCTGCGTTTTTGCGAATATTCACATTTTGGAACTTTATTGTACAGTAGCTGCGTTTTATCGAATGTAACCGTGGGAATGTGTTTGGGACATGCAATGACCTTATATTCACAAAGCATGAACCGGTAGGAAACATAAAATCGGAGTTATAACCCATTTGTACCCTTTTGCGTTTCTTTTTTTGAAGAGTATATATATATATATATATATATATATATATATATATATATATATATATATATATACTGACACACAATGAAAACACAAAAACAACTTTTCATTGCAAATAACGACAAACTATTAATGAATTGATGGATAATGTAATAAGACATTAATGACTGGTATTCATGAGATACATTCACATGGAAACATGGCCAGTTATCATCAGTAATCGAGTTGCATTCGTAATCGAAAAGTTCAAACCCCTTCACCCCCCCCCCCCCCATCTCAAGGTCAGTATCTGGTGTGTCCACCATTGGCCTCACGGGCATGCGTGAAGACGACGGGGAAAGGATTGGCACAAACATCTCAAATAAGCCACAGGAATGTTCCTCCACTACTCCTGCAATGCCTGTGCAAGCTCAGCGACGTTATGCGATGGTAGCTGGCGGTGACGTACACGACGTCCTAACTCATCCCACATGTGTTCAATTGGGTTCAAATCTGGTGAAACAGCCGGCCAGTTCATAATGGTGATACCGGCTAGTTGCAGGAATGCCTGGGTAATTCTTGCAGTATGTGGACGGGCATTGTCTTGTTGAAACATAAGGGGACCTCCTGGTCTTCGGTGATGGCGCAAAAGTGGCTGGAGAACTGGTCTTAGAATAACGTCAACATAACGCTGGGCTGTAAGGGCATTGTGGACAATGATGAGATCACTCCTGAAATCACAGTTGATTGCCCCCCCATACCATCAGACAACCGCCGCCAAACCGATCACATTCCCTCACACATCCGTCAGCGTACCATTCATGGAGTCGCCTGTACACGCGTGCTCTTCCATCGGCAAAGGAGACAGAGAAACGGGACTCATCTGAGAAAACAATGCTCCAGTAAAAGGCTGGTAGATGATTACCATTCTGGAGAGCAAACTGTAGTCTCGCAGCACGATGTTGTGGTGTCATGATGTAACCGTTATACGGGCGTCTGCATCCGAGTCCAGCCGTTCTGAGTTGACGGATGACCGTCATCGGATGGATATGCCTTCCACAACGTCCTATCGTGTTGCTTGCTGTCATCGTCGCAGTTCTGAACCAGTCACAGAGGTGGTGTCGTCGAATCTGCCAATCTTGGCATGGGGTCGTAACGTGACGTTGACCAGGTCGAAGTCGATCACAGACACTCCGGGTCTGTTGATGACGTTCAACAAGTCATCCAATAGTTAATGGATGGACTCTGAAGGTCCTAGCAACTTGGCTTTGTGAAGTCACCCCTTGAACCATGCCCAACGCTCGCTCCCTTTGTTCTTCTCCGAGTTGTGGCATTCTTAATGTGACGAGGAATATGACACCGTTACGTGACTTTTAAGTGTCCACATACTGGCATTTCACGTGCATTGCATGCAGCATGATTGAGCATGTAGTGAATGCATTTCACACCATTTTGTGTGTTTCTGCTATTGTATGTGTAACTAGAACAGAACCAGGATTAAAACCCAGACTAAAGTACTAATCAATGGCTTCCTCTCATAAATTGTTATTTTAAGTCCAATAAATATATTTTTCATTAATCACAACAAAATATTGAAAAATATCTGTTTTGCGTTTTCATTGTGTGTCATGTCAGCATAGTTTAAAATCTAGGGTTTGTCACCTTAAAGGGTCTATAATAAGAATTTCATAAAAATATTTAAAACTAGAGTTATTTGAAAAAAAACCCCAACCCAACAACAACAAAACATTACCATCATCGGTTGTCATGGTTTTAGTTTCGTCGGTATGGTGATCGGTGTAGTCTATAATGCTCTGAGAAACTGAAATGAAACAAAGAAGACTGTAAAAGAAGAGAATGTTTGTTGAAGGAAGGAAGGAACTGTTTTATTTAACGATGCACTCAACACATTTTATTTACTGTTATATGGCCACATAGATATAGAGAGAGGAAACCCGCTGTCGCCACTTCATGGGCTACTCTTTTTTCGATTAGCAGCAAGGGTTCTTTTATATGCACCATCCCAAAGACAGGATAGCACATACCATGGCCTTTGATATACCAGTCGTAGTGCACTGGCTGGAACGAAAAATAGCCCAATGGGCCCACCGATGGGGATCGATCCCAAACCGACCGCGCATCAAGCAAGCACTTTACCACTGGGCTACATCCCTCCCCAGAATAGGGTGTGGGAACTAAGGGGAAAAATGGCCAGGGTTTCTGCCACAGGGAAAATAGTTTCTGCCCCAGGGTAAAATGGATATAGCACCATACCCAAAATATTTTGCAGATTTTTTTTTAAGTTAACCTTTTTACAAAATTAATTACTCTTATCATTACTGTATGATTTTCTTAACCCTAACCCTAAATGTAACCCATTTTCTTTCTTGGGGAGCCCCCCACCCCCCACCCCGTTGATTGTACAGTGAGACTTCGATAATCTGGACAGTATGGTTTTTCCTAAAATGTCTGGTTTATAGAATTTCCATAGTACTGAATCATACCTGGAGACTTATTTCCCTTGAATGGCAAACCAATAAAAGAAATAAGCAACAAATATAGATTGTATAAAAAAAAAAAATGTTTTTAATCATAACACATCTATTGGTGAAAAATAATTCTAAATGAATATTTTAAGAAAACAATTCCATTTTAAAAGTAATTTCTTAACTATATTTTGAATTTTAAAATCTATTTGCAACAACATTTTGCTTTCAATTTAAAGGCTGTATTTTTGTGACATTTTCATATCTTGAGATTAGTGTAAAAATAATATACAGTTACGTTTTACCAACAACAATTGGTCTTAAATTATTCCTTTAATTTTATAAAGACAATGAACATGTTAACGGTTAACGGTATGCTAAATCAGTGAACCATATCATTCCCATGGTGAAGGAAAATTATTGAACAATGAACCAACAATTAAAGATACTCGGAGTTGTGAGACTTAACCTTTGGCACATGGGGTTGGGGTTTACTGGCCATGGTAGTCTAAGTGGATACTGCTTCTTACAGTGTCGTCCCATATGGTTGAATTCCCAATTGGTCGAAAAATAAGTACTCATCTGTTATATAACCACTACCTGATTACCTGTGTATGTAATGAACATGGCCTCTTCATGTTTATACAAGCTGCAGTGATTGTGACATTGTGAGTGTAGCATTCACCGAGGAATCGAAATTCAGCCAATCAGAACACGGCTCCCACTCGGTGTACTTCAAGTTTGCGAAGTGTCTGCTATTTGGTCCGCGCTCGCGCTGACTTTACTAAATGGCTTTTTTCCAAATTCCGCCCACCTCAAACTTACCCCCCCGGAGTTAGTCACTGGCGAAGTCAGAGGCTAAATCCGTGGTGGGCGTGCCTGAACCTTCGTGGATAGGGGCACGTTAATAGAGTTTCCCAGTTCCCAGTGTAGCATTCTGAAAGAAACTGCTGCTTAAGTGGACATTTGTACTTGTATGTGTACTTGAAAGAATGAATATTTTAAAATGTTGAAAAATGTTTTGCTTTTTGTGAAACCTTCTTTTAAAATTATTTACAGACATTAACTACATTCAATACATGGATTATTTCGATATTTGTCATATTTGCATACTTTATGCGTTAAGCGATATCTATACCATCTATACAATAATAATCAGTTTCCAAACAATCTGGAACAGTCCATTATAATGACTGAGGTAACAACATGCATGTCAGTAAGACCACTGAACCATATCTGTTGTTGTTTTAGCAGTTCGACCAATTGGGAGTAAGCCCTTCTTACTGGCCATGGTTGATTAACTCGTAGCAAATTACACCTTTTTTTTTTAGTTAAATGATCAGTTGGAAGAAATTATGTCTGGTCAACTGAAGCAATTTGTCTTTATTTTTTACAAATTGTTTTGGATAATGGTCATCCGGTTCAGGAAGCTGAATATCCGGATTAACGAACACATTTATATGGTGGAGAGTTTGTTTTGTATGTTGGGTGTCCGTAAGGTGGGGTTTCCGGACTACTGGAGTCCAGGTTATCGAGATCTCACTTTAGTTGTATTAAATTCCATAGCGCCATACCCAAACATTTCTTTCTGGCAGAAACACTGGGCACATAAATGAATGTGTGAAAAGGTCAACCCAATAGCTTGTTTTAAAAACCAGATAATAAAAAGTTAAAAGTTTGTTTTGTTTAACGACACCACTAGAGCACAATGATTTATCTATCATCGGCTATTCCATGTCAAACATACGGTAATTTTGACAAGAGTCATAGAGAAGAAACCCCAAGATAAAAAAAGGCACTTGAATATATTTAATTTTAGGATAGGATGGATCTGCCTCTAGCTATTAAGAAAGTTAAAAAATCCCAATTGTATGGCTATAATGAAGAGAAAAAGTTTTAAAACACCTCAGTATATTTTATACCATGATTATTTGGTTTCTAACATTGTTACATTGACACTTGGGTGATACTGAATTTTATTAAGTGCTGTCAAATACCAGTACGGGTAAAATTCAGGGGGGGGGGGGGGGGGGGGGGGTTCTGGACGGTGCCGTAATCAACCCTCATATGCCTCCCCTGAAACTTAATGGCAGCCAGGCAAATTGCCGTTTCTTTTGGTAATGTTCTAACTTAATGCAGCCATATGGCAAATTCCTAAGACCTGCAGGGCTCCTGAAATTTAATGGCAGCCATATGGCAAATTGCCATAATGACCTAGTCATATGCCTCAATGTCCTCAAAAATAATCACAGTCTCACGGCCAAACTGGCCGTGTGTTATTTTGTATGGCACTAACGGATCATCATACTCAAACAGTACCCCCTGGGAGCGGGATGTAGCTCAAGTGGCTGTGAAGCGGTCGGTCATCGGATCGATCCTTCTCAGTAGACCCATTTGCAGTTTGGGCTATTTTCCGTTCCAACCAGTGATCCACAACTGGTTCATCAAAAGACTGTGGTATGTGCTGTCCTGTCTGTGGGAAAGTGCATATAAAAGTCCCCTTGCTGCTTATCGGAAAGAGTAGCCTATGTGACGACAGCGGGTTTCCTCTAAAGAAATATGTCAGAATGACCAAATGTTTGACGTCCAATAGCTGACAATAAGATAAAAATCAATGTGCTCTAGAGGCGTCGTTAAATAAAACAAACATTACAAACTGGACTCGAGAAACTTGTTTTATTTTTTACATTTCTTTATTTTGAATGTGTGCTAGCTGTTGTGTTATATTGAGACACTTGTGGAAGTTTGCTTTGTTGCCCTGCTTTCTGGCCATAATGTCCTAATACAAAAATATTTCCACTGGTCTTGGCCAAATGGCCTTGTCCTCTGATTTGCCAAATTCGAGACATGTAAGTGCAAAACATCTGTTTTTCCTTTGTTCTCATGTATGGTTTTGGAAGCCTCCTCTATGCAAAAAAAGTTGAAGTTTGTTTTGTTTAACAACAGCACTAGAGCACACCGATTTATTAATCATTGGCTGCTGGATGTCAAACATTAGGTAATTTTGACATACAGTCTTAGAGAGGAAACCTCCTAAAAAAAATTTCACTAGTAGCAAGGGATCTTTTATATGCACTCTTCCACATACAAGTCAGCACTTTGATAGCCTCAATCATGGTGCACTGGCTGGAATGAGAAATAGCCCAATGTGCCCACCAATGGGGATCGATCCTAGACTGACTGAGCATCTGGGCTACGTCCCACCCATCCACTTTGATAAAAGTCCAGGGGCCACTTTCAATAAACATCATAAGTTTACGTCTGCGACTAGCAGTTATACCAGACATACGTTTACACATGTTTGGCATCTATTTCACACAGAAATTTACATCAATACGGAAGATGGAGCATTTTAATGACAAAAGAATATGAAATATGTGTACTTAAAACTATATTTGTTGTACTATGATAGTAATAAGAATTGTGTTTTAGTCGTAGATTTACGTTTACGTGCAAAACTAGGTCTTACAATGTTTTGTGAAATTGGACCATGAATTCGTAACTGAACAGATAACGTTACCTGTGTCATCTTGAATTAGGTGATTCTGCGTTTTGTTACTATCACAGCTTCTGAGATACACTTCGATATCTGCCACTGAAATGAGAACAAAAATAATCAAATTAGCGGAAAATCCAAGATGGGTGCAAGTTGTTGTTTTTTGCTTACTTAAAAACGGTTCACTCATGATTATTGCTGAATGTAAGTTTTTTAATTAAAACAGAAGTCATGGACATATTCCACCCAAACCCTACCTAAATTTGTGCTTGTAAACAATATACTTTTTCACATGTATTTTGAATGCAATCATAACACATTCCACAAGTGAAGCAACCAAATCCTGCAATTAAGAAAATGACCAAGGCAAAAACGAACTACATGGGAAAAATAGTGTCCACAGCATTTTCCACGGCAAATTTTAGTGTTCACATGCTTGTAACTCTGACTTCTATTTATAGGATATTAAATGAGCTCGGGACATAAACATGATATGAAATGGAAGCTTGTTTAATATTCTATAAATATCATATTCAGCATAGTCAGTCCAAAGTTACATACTAGTTCAATCTTAATCTTTTAATTATATAAGTGTCAGAATAGGCTACATGTATATTTAATGTGATATAGAATTAAAATAATTTTCTTTAATAACAACATAATTTACCTTAAGAAATCTGTCACCAAGACCAAATGCCCTCTTTCAAACCCAAGTGAATCGATATAGGTTTTTTTGTGTGGGATTAGGCCACTTGGCACAAAAAAAGGGTAGTAATAGTAGTATATTTTGTCAGTATAAATGATGGAGAAAATTTGATTAAACTATCGGAATGATTGCTCTATATATGTATATCTACAAATATCTCATTATCAGGCTGACCAAAACACTTCAATTGACTTGTAGGACATTTGAACATTTTACTGAAAATAAAACAATCATATAGCGCTATAGCCACGGTTCAACAATGTATAAGCTGTCACACACACACACCCATGCAATCCAGTAAAAACAAATCCTATATAGTCCATGGCAAAAAAAATGCCATGGAGATAAAGTTAATTTTTGTTTTGTTTAACGACACCAGTAGAGCACATTGATTTATTAATAATCAGCTATTGGATGTCAAACATATGGTTATTCTAACATGTAGTCTTAGAGAGAAAACACACTACATTTTTCCATTAGTAGCAAGGGATCTTTTATATGCACTATCCCACAGATAGGATAGCACATCCTACGGCTGGAACGGGAAATAGCCCAATCATAATGGGTCCACCGACGGGTATCAACCCTAGACTGACCACACATCAAGCAAGTTCTTTACCACTGGGCCACGCCCATGCAGGCCAAGCTCTGGGTTAACACAAAGTTTTGCTAAATTATCTATTAAACTTCAAAACTGCCAGAAAACCAGTTATTTTCTAATAAAATGTAGTAAAATCATTTCACCAACTTAGGTGGGTAGGTAGGTAGGTAGGGAGTTACAGGGCTCAAACTTAATGGCAGCACTGATGGCAATTGCCGTCATTGAGATATAAATTGCCGTAAGTAGCAAGCAACAATTTTGTGCCGTCGATAAAGCTCCTCAACAATCGTGAAATATATACACCGGGTGTACATTATCTGCCAGTATTTAACATTTGCACATTTAAAAGATGTCTACATATAACAAGATAGCCTTTCAGTCAGGTTTATTTGCTGCAAATGTCTTTTTTTTTTAAAACTGCCATAGGCAGGCTCAAAATTGCCATCGGTCGACTGTTTCACCCACGGCAATTTTTTTAAAAATTACTGTGGGAGACAAATTTTTAAGTTCGAGCCCTGAGGTAGGTAGATAACTAGTTTTGCTCATATAACACAGGAGTTTCTAACACGCCTCGCCAACTTAAAATAAAATTTGTCAATTGTTTTTAAAATTCGCCATTGGCGACTACCAGAGGTAGTCCTGATTCTAGTTCTTGCAGGGGTGAGTAAGTTACTTACAAATGCTAGTCCTGATTCTAGCTCTTGCAGGGGTGAGTAAGTGGGACTTACACTAGAGTATCGTTTTACTATCGACAGGGAAAGATTCACGTGAAGTGCCCATAAAAATTTCTCCTTTGTCCTTCTTCCCATCGCTACTTGCGGATGACTTTGGCAACTGTGCCCAAAAGTTTAGGAGCGATGTCTTCTTCCTCCCTTCCTCTGTTTTTAACTGAAGAATCCGCCTGCTAAAGGCCGAATCGTCATCCTTCAGCGACTTCCATTCGGCCGCGGCAAGTTCCTGAACCTCACCCGCCTTCTTGGTTGGGTTTACACATTTAATACATTTCAAAAGTTGGGAATATTTGTCATAATTATCACCACCGGAGGCCATTTTCTTGGCCATGCATGCGTGCGTCAAATGACACAAAGGTCATGCAGTGGAATGACGCAAAGGGTTAGTATGGCAAACAAAACAGGCGCCGACGATCTAGAACGTCAGTAAATAATCAAATTAACTATATATATATATTTTAATTTTACTCTAATAACACCCACCCCCCACCCCCCGCCGTACGCAAAATGGCTCTTAAATTTTCAACCGCTCCACCCCCCCCAAAATGCGTACGTACTAAAAGTATGCCCCCTTACTTACAAATGCTAGTCTTGCAGTCGGTCAAAACATCTTCCCTTCCCATCTGTCCGAGGTAATCGACGAGACGTCCGAGGGTTGGATTCAGATTGGAACGAGAACTCCATTCGTCGATCAAGGCTGCCGTCGGGTCTCGATCGCGGGCAAAGTTTTTAATCTCAAGATAGCAAAATCCAACGAGTTCTGCCAAGCCATTAAAATCTGGCACAACCCCATCCTCGTTTGGTAACCGTCCTTCGAGATTCAGATACAGAGAGAGTCTTTTACGAGAAGAAACCCGTAATGCGTGCAGAGAAACAGATCTATGCTCTGAAGGAATCACATCCAGTGACTCTGGCGTCGATTCTTCCATGGTCTATTGAAATAGCCGACAGGCTGCCTTATTCGGTCACCTGAGACCGATATTCTTTAAAACGTTTCAACAGTCAATTCTGTGAAGAAAAAAAATACATAAATGTTTTTAGCCAAACAGGTCTTGTGATTGTACTTTGTCATGCTTATACCGGGCTTCTAGAATATTTATATAAAATCCACTAGTCATGGGATCAGTGATTCAAAACTTTTACTAGCCACGATTAAACGCTAAGGAGCCCTACTTTACTTTTTAAGTTAAATGGACATTCCTGACTTTGCTGCATTGTAAGATGTTTCCTCCTAATAAAATATTTCTATGATTAAACTTACATATTAAATACATTTTCTTGTTTAGAATATCAGTGTCTGTATGTTTAATGTGTTTCTGGTCATCTTAATATTTGTTAGAAGCCCAAACTGGATTTTGTCTTCAAAGAATTTGTATGTACAAAAAAAATAATGTTTAGGAAAGAAAATGAAATTTAATCTAGTACAAATATTAGAACGATCAGAAACATGTTTAATACAGTACAGCCACTAATATTTGGTGCAGAAAAATACCAGGATATATGATATGTAATTACAGTCATTAAAAAGTCTCTGTTAGTCGATAACATCTTAAAAATGCAGCAAATTCAGGAATGTCCCCTTTAATACAATTTTATTCACAGTAATAATTTGGTATGTCAACTAAAGAAGGGTATAGAGCTTATTAAACACTAACATTGGTAGCTGGGTTGGGTCTGGATATTCATATTTACAAAATAGACTTAACTGCAACATTTGACCCAAACAATTCACCAGCCGTCAGGCATGGCAATATAGTAGTTATTCACACTTGCCATGGGATTAGGATTAGGGCTACCATAATCTAGAAGCCCTGTCCCTACCCATAAAATATAAAAAATACACAACAAATTTTAATTCAATTTAATTCAATTCAACTTATTTTCGTGCTTATATCCAATTTAGGTTCAGGCACGCTGTCCTGGGCATGCACCTCAGCTATCTGGGCTGTCTGTCCAGGACAGTGGGTTAGTTGTTAGTTGGTTAGTGGTTAGTGAGAGAGAAGAGGGTGTAGTGGCCTTACACCTACCCACTGAGCCCTTAAGAACTCACTCTGGGTTGGAGCCAGTACCGGGCTGCGAACCCTGTACCTACCAGCCTGTCGTCCAATGGCTTAACCACTGCGCCACCGAGGCCGGTAATTTTTTTTAGTCTAGTTAGCGTGACTTGTGAGTGTCTTTTATCATGCTTATAAACGTAAAAACTAGACACAATATCGTCACATGCAAGTTCATAAAAATAAACCTTGACATACTTGATATATGCAGGCATCGAAATAAGTCGAGAAACCACTTACCAGGAGGTTACCACATGTAAGAAAAGTCGAGAACAGTGTTTCGTTCTCAACAAAAATTTCAACGAGTAGTTTCGTTTCCGAACTAAAACCAGGCAATGCATTCCGGACTTTCGCGTTTCATTTTCTCATAAGGAATTGCATCGATGTTTGCACATACTTGTGCAATTGAAAGCAATTATAGTCATTCCACGTTTAAGCAGCGTCCACTAGATGAAGTTACTTCTGCGTTTTGTTTTCTCGTACAAAATTGCACTGATGTTCGTGTGCACTTGTGCAATTGCAAGCAATTTTGGCAATCCGCGTTTAAGCAGCACCCACTAGATAAATTTATTTCCAAGATTTCATTTGTCATACCGATGTGGTAACCTATAGGTTACCAGTAGTGATTTCCCTAGAAATTAAGCAAGGCGTGGTAGACCAAACACTTTTGGGGCATTTTCACCATTTTCGGGGCACTTGTTTTTCATTAAAAATACACAAAAAATTAATTAAAATAAACATTAATGTAATTTATATGTTTGCTTTAATAAATGAAAAAAAAGAAAGAAAGAAATGTTCTATTTAATGACGCACTCAACACATTTTATTTACGGTTATATGGCATCAGACATAAGGTTAAGGACCACACATATTTTGAGAAGAAACCCGCTGTCGCCACTACTTGTGCTACTCTTTCCGATTAGCAGCAAGGGATCTTTTATTTGCGCTTCCCACAGGCAGGATAGCACAAACCATGGCCTTTGTTAAACCAGTTATGGTCGGTGCAAGTGGTTTACACCTACCCAATGAGCCGTGTGGAGCACTCACTCAAGGTTTGGAGTCGGTATCTGGATTAAAAATCCCATGCCTCGACTGGGATCCGAACCCATTACCTACTAGCCTGTAGACTGATGACCTAACCATGACGCCACTGAGGTGGTCTTAATAAATGAATGGCAAAATATATAAAAGGCATACTTCATTCATTAATGATACCTTTTTGGGTGTTTTATACAGTCAGTTTTAGAATTAATTAGTGAAAAAGGCTTGTTTAATCTCAGGGCAGCATGGCGCTGATTGAGGCAAGATGGTGCTAGACTACTGAGGCAAGATGGTGCTAGACTACTGAGGTATGGTGCTGCACCATGCTAAAACAAGCTAGGGAAAACACTAACCAGACTATATTTTGTGGTAACCTGTAAATGGGTTACCAGACACAATGCTTATTTCAATGTCCAGGTTTATTTTGATGAACTACATATATTCACATGCATGCTATTTGTATGACAGGGTTCGAAATAGGACGTAAAATATGACCTTCTGTTATTTTTTAAAACGTAGCAGGCCAAAAGAAATATATTCTGCTAACATAAAAATACGGCCTGCTGAAAATATTATAAGACAGTACAGGTTGAGGGGAGAGTTTGGAATAGCCCTCCTCTTATTGATATGTTATAGAAAGAAAGAAATGTTTTATTTAACGACACACTCAACACATTTTATTTACGGTTATATGGCATCAGACATATGGTTAAGGACCACACAGATTTTGAGAGGAAACCCGCTGTCGCCACTTCATGGGCTACTCTTCCGATTAGCAGCAATGGGTCTTTTATTTGCGCTTCCCACAGGCAGGATAGCACAAACCATGGCCTTTGTTGAACCAGTTATGGATCACTGGTCGGTGCAAGTCGTTTACACTTACCCACTGAGCCTTGCGGAGCACTCACTCAGGGTTTGGAGTCGGTATTTGGATACAAAATCCCATGCCTCGACTGGCATCCGAACCCAGTACCTACCAGCCTGTTGACCGATGGCCTAACCACGACGCCACCGAGGTCGGTGATATGTTATAGAGGAGGGCTTGAGGGAAATGTGTGTAATACTTTGGCAAACATCAACGACCAAATGGTAGCCAGCTACTGTGTATAAAATACACATTGTTTCCTAAATCTGATGCCACAGAGCTTTAGTTTGATTATTCCCGAGTCCAGTCATGAGATTAAACTTACATGTTGTTAACCAGCACCAACGTGTCACATGGGAACACACTTTGCTCTACATCACCACAAGAAAGTACAGCACAGGTTCGTTTCGCATAGAGGCGTAGAATTTAGACACAGTATCTGGCTGCCATGTGGTTATCGACGATGGTAGAGAGTTCGCTGTATGCGTTATCTAAGATCAGATGAGACGGGCCCATAGGAAATGAGTGTGGGGATGGGGTCGGGTACAGGGTGGCACAGCCCCCCCCACTCCCCGTCCACTTGACGAAAATGTATTCTATAATCTATATAAATAAAGAATAAAATATGTCTTGTGCCTTCCGCCCCCCACTAGAGGCTGTGACCCACTCACTAGTGATTGTGCCCCACCCCCTACTGCACTGAGAGTAATTAATTAGCACCCCTCTCACATCTATCGTCAACGTCCCTAACTGCGTTATGCTTCCAACTCTGTTAATTTTGTTTTATCGTGGACGATTCATGCATTTAACATCTGATTTGTTGTCATCTCCTTGTCATTCATTTGTGAGGTTTTTCTTCATAGTTCTAGAACATTTTCATTAACAATAAAGTTCAAACAAGTAAGTATCTAAATACAAAACTTTACAAACCCCTAAAACCATTAATTTTACTAAGTCGTTTTTGTTTATTCCATAAAATTACCGATATCGGGTCCTCACGAGTCGTAGAAATTGACTTAAAATGGAAAAAGATGAGTTAACATTTGGTCCGTGTTACATGACCTCACACGTGCAAAATCAACAAGGCCAAAGCATTTAATTTTTATGATTTATAACACCCCTGCAGTGTTGGAGATTAAAAATTGGATACCGGGTACTAACATTTTAAAATCTGGTATCCCACCTGAGAATTTAGTATCCCACTTAAATGAAATTCATAAATAACATCATAACAAACTTGGACGACACTGTTACTTAACTTCACCAGTAAATGATGACTTTCATTGTTTCAGTGAAAAATAAAAATGCAGGATTGAAAAACAAAAAACAACATTATATGGTATCCTGGTGGGATACTGGGTTATTGAAGTCTGGTATCCAAAATTAAATTCTGGTATCCCCAGGATATCGGGATACCATTAATCTTGAACACTGCCCTGTTGTTAGAAAAAATTTTTCAATTATTATATTTGATCTGCAAAAGGTGTGCTACAGTTTTGTGCCTCTACTGTAGTGAAAAGTATTCATAATCCATTGATAACAATTGTGAATAATTTTAGTGTATAAATTGTGTTAATTATGAATTAATTTATTAATAAAATTATATTTTACAACCTATTCACTGGTATGAACGTAATGCCTATCAGAATTGACAACAAGTGTTAGTGATGGCTGTTGATAAAACGCGGACCGGATGCTTGACAAATTGAATTTTTGCTTTAAAAAAAATATTAAACAAAGTGTTCGTCAAATATGCATAGTTAAGAAACATAATTTTTTTCATGCAGTGGCCATATAAAATGAAAAATGATGAACCATACATATGCGGTATGATACTTTTTGCAAATGCATGTGCCTGAACGCAGTTAGAAACGTCGCACTCTTTCCTGTTTACCGGAGTGTGTTTCACTTTTATTAACTAGAATGGATTTGTTTTACATCCACATTGTTGATTTTTTACGTTAATTGATTGCAATCTATGTTGTTTCACGTATCGTAGCTGAAAAATGTAAAATAGCATTTCCGTAAATATCGTATTTGGGTTTTTGTCATTAGGTGAACGCAGTTTGGGATGTCGATGGTACCACGTGAAATTATATGGTAGGCCTATTAATATTATACGGTACTATCTTAAAAGGTTTCCATTAATCTAAGTTAGGAGAGCAATAATAAAAAAACCTCCCCTAATTTTTTTCAACAATTGTTTTTTTCAACAATTTAACATTGACTGTCAGGTTGTGGACGGTCACCCGAAATATGCCAAAAACACGATTTTGGGCCTATTTACAGTCAAAAAACCTTTTCGCAATCAAAAAACCTCACAAAAATCATAATTCTGCCAAAATTGTATCCAATAAGTTTTGTTTCATATATACTTTATTGACAGTTTATTAATATTATATGATTTACAATTTACATGAAGCACAAATATTGTTGTCAGTCCTAAATATATGCATACACCGTTTCCGCCTTGTTTGTAAAATGCGGAACAGGACAGATTTTAGGATCCGACTATTTACCCCCAAGATACCCCAAAAATACACCCAAGACACCACACTTTTTTGTATTGATCTGTTGCTTATATCACAATTATTACACGTATATAATCATTGTCATCATTACTATTACTATGTGTCTGACCTTACCATTTTATATTCTAATTATGTATGTTGCCCAATGTATACCATGCCATGTTTATATGATTCATATATAAATAAATGATTTGAAATGAAAAAAATATCAGTCTTATTAGTAAACGTTAACGGTATTGGATGAGCAGCTTTCGGGATTGTACTATACAAAATAATTAACAGGTGTGTTTCGAACAATAGGTATTTCTCTAGTGACGTTTTTTCATTGGGAAAGTTTTTTGAGTGTAAATATACCAAAAACCCGCTTTACAATATTTACAATAAAAAAACAAACATTTCCCAATCAAAACACCTCACAAATACGGGACAGAACAGATTTTAGAGTTTATGAAGCTCCAATCACAATTAACAGGTGTGTTTTGAACAATAGGTATTGCTTTAGTGACGTTTTTTCATTGGAAAAAAGTTTTTTGAGTGTAAATATACCAAAAACCCGCATTACAATATTTACAATAAAAAAAACATTTCCCAATCAGCAATAAATTGGAAATTTTAAAAGTATCTTTTGTACGTGTGGCATCATGCCTAATTGTGTCAAGGGGTATAGATGTAATTAAATTTAAATACGTTATACATTAAACATATCTGTATCATGTGTATGTCTCAATACCTCTATTATGGACACATGCCAAAGTCAATGCGGCTGTCATATGTCATTGGCCGGCGGGGGGAATTAAACAATTATTATTAACCAGTCATGTAAAAACGTAATACTTGAACCTTTCAATTCACAAACTGCAATATTTACCAGGTATAATGAGCTATAACTTCACAGACTGTCGTTAATTACCACAGTTCCAGGAGAAAGCCCTCAGATAAACAACTAGATGAACCCGGAAGTGTTCTGACCTCTTTTCTAATATGGATTATGGTTGTCGTAATATCGACTTTAAATGTACTGAATTTACATGTTTAAGCCCCAATCCGACAGCATTTAATGTTTTGCATATACCATAGTTTGACACCCGATAGCCGATGTATTTTTCGTGCTGGGGTGTCGTTAAACATTCATTCATTCATTCATTTATACACCACAGCAAGTTATAGAAATTATGTTTGTTTTTGTTAAATTAGGATAAGTCGTAATTAAAGGATTAGTTTTATAGTCTCACTACACAATAATAATAATAATAATAATAATAATAATAATAATAATAATAATAATAATAATAAATAATAATAATAATAAAGTGAAACGAAAACAATATTTTCCAAGTTCACGGTCAGGTCACTGTTTAGGGTAGACCTGTCTCAAACTTGGGCCAATCCAAATAAAATGATTTAGGCCTAATGTAATACGGTATAACATTATATACATATAATGTAAGGTAATATAAAATAACATCAAACGGTACCCCTTTCTCTGCTCTGTCTTTCTGCCCCCTCCCTCTCCCCCCCTCCCTCCCCCCCCCCCCCATCGGTGGGGTTTTCTCCCCTCAATTAGACGAAAATGCCCGAATCTGAATAACAACGTATATTTATAAGATAAGATACACTGGCGTAGGAAAGCGGGGGGGGGGGGGGGGGGGGGTGTTGTTGCTTTTGCTTCACAATAGTGTAAACATGTGTAAATATAAAAGTGTGCCCCCACTTTTTGGCACCTTCCTACGCCACTGAGATAAGACAAACTTTATTGCATACAAACATTCCATATTTGGAACTGGATGCAAAACATGTAGGCTAGGCCTAATATTTGTACACGCATGGCACAAACAGGATTCTATAGAGAATATATATAATATACTAATTAAACGAGCTTGCCTGTCATACCATTTTTATGAAATGAGTGAACAGTTTGGCAACACTGTTCACGAGATTAATAAAAATGGTGTGACAGGCATGCTTGTTTAGCATTTTATTACAAACCAGTTGCAAACAAGTCACAACGCAGATGTAGACTATGCAGATGTCTAGACCTACTACACGTTATTTTGCTACGAATTGCGTCAGCAAGTGATCTATGTCACGCCAATATTACACTAGTTAAATATTGAGCAATTGTTATGACATGAGCAATATCTTAAGTTACACTGGTGTGTAATAAAAACTAATTGTTGGTTAATACATGTTAATCATAAACAGGTTAAATACACTGCACCTGCACAAACGGGATCTTGGTTTTGCATAATAAATATACATTTTTCATGAATAGACATCATTTTAAATGACCGGCCTCGGTGGCGTCGTGGTTAGGCCATCGGTAGGTACTGGGTTCGGATCCCAGTCGAGGCATGAGATTTTTTCATCCAGATACCGACTCCAAACCCTGAGTGAGTGCTCCGCCAGGCTCAATGGGTAGGTGTAAACCACTTGCATCGACCAGTGATCCATAACTGGTTCAACAAAGGCCATGGTTTGTGCTATCCTGCCTGTGGGAAGCGCAAATAAAAGATCCCTTGCTGCCTGTCGTAAAAAAGTGGCCTATGTGGCGACAGCGGGTTTCCTCTAAAAACAGTGTCAGAATGACCATATGTTTGACGTCCAATAGCCGATGATAAGATAAAAAAATAAATGTGCTCTAGTGGCGTCGTTAAATAAACCAAACTTTACTTTTTACTTTTCATTTTAAATGTATGATTATGTAAAGTTAAAAATTCATACAGTTTAGGGAGTGGAGTATTATATTTGACACATATTATGATATGATATTCATCTTCAATCAGACTGCACTGATTACATAATCATTCTTCTACTGGAGTAAAAGGTTTTGTGTATAACGTCCAGTCTTAGCATTCAGTTTTTGTTGCTGAGACGTAGTTTAGTAAATTGTTTACGATGTTCTGCAGCTATTCAGTGTAATAAGTATGGTTCTAGCTGTATATTCTGTTTATATAATTTATATGTTCTCATCCTGTTACTATAGTACCATCTCTTTTGGCTGGAGCAACACTATTTCCTCTGAGCATTACTACCAAACAACTATATAGGATTATAAACGAATCACTATGTATTTTCCCAATGGATTACAACTAATTTTTGCGGGTAGAATGATGGGAATACATGTAAAAAGGTCTCACGTTACACATTTTGCCCGAATTTGAATATTTGCTCCACCACTAGGGGACAGTTGCTACCCCTCCCCCCCCACCCCTCTTGTCCCGTCTCGTACGCTTATGCCTGTAACTTAGAGAATCGGTTCAAAACTAAATCTTAAATTTATTCATGTGCATATTTCATCAATTATCTATGGCAGCCGAATGGGTTTTAATGGTGAAGCTCATTAATTTTGAAAATATAACCACGCAATTAGTATACGTTACCATTTCCCCATGGTTTCACTCGCCAAAACACACACCGTCTGTTCAACTGCGCACGCGTATTACCCTTTGAAAAAGTGAAGAAGTGTTATTGAAATGTCAGAAGACAGAGAACACACTTATGACAGTACACGCAAATGTTCTACAAAGGTAAGTCAGTCCAACCTTTGATTAGTCAAAGTTTGTTTTTGTTTTGTTTTACGTCACCACTAGAGCACATTGATTCATCAATCATCGGCTGTGTCAAACATTTGGTAATTTTGACGTATAGTCTTAGAGAGGAAACTCGCTAATTGTTTTCCATTAGTAGCAAGGGATCTTTTATATGCACCATCCCACAGACAGGACAACATATACCACGGCCTTTGATATACAGTTCACTGGCGTAGGAAGCGGTGTGTGTGTGTGTGTGTGTGTGTGTGTGTGTGTGTGTGTGTGTGTGTGTTTGTGTGTGTCATACGTTTTGGCACCTTCCAACTCCGTTGCAGTCGTGGTGCACTGGCTGGAAAGGGGAAATAGCCCAATGGGCCCACTGACGGGAATCCATCCTAGACTGACCGCGCATCAAGCGAGCGCTTTACCACTGGGCAACCTCCCGCCCAACCTTCGAACAGAGGCGTATTTGAATATTTGGCGCCCCTAGGCCACTAATATTTATGCCCCCTGCACGCTTCCGAAACCATACTCGTAATACCACGTAGTCTTGACTGTAGCAGGCGCGAGTGCAGGAAATAGCAAGGAAGGGGCACAGGAAGTTTATAAGGGGATTGAGACATGATTCCCTGGAAAAAGTATTGAAAAAAAAGGAAGAAAATTTTCTTGAATGGAAGGGGGTGAGGGAGGGGACGACCAGAAAACCTCCACATGCACTCACGCCAATGTAGCCAGTTAGTGATGGAGGATCATGTGGGATAATGAGTAGATCCTACTTTTTCGGACAGTTTAAGAATAGGCAGATGAACATAAATGGGAGCAGGATCAGATGGATCTGGCATAAGGATCGATTAGATTCGAGTAGATTCTACTACTTAGTAGAAGAGTGGAATTTTCTGCAGCATAACCCCCCCCCCCCCCCCAAAAAAAAAAAAAAAAAAAAAGTAAAAAAAAAAAAAAAAAAGAATAAAATAATTATTAGATTAAATAAAAAAAATAAAAAAATAAAAAAATAAATAATAATAATACAAAATAATCCTACATTTTGCCGCACCTAAAATTTGGCGCCCTAGGCCTGCGCCTAGTCGATCTGTGCACCATTTCGGTTCTGCCTTCGATAAAACATATTTCATTAAAATAGTGACTTTATGTCCTTAGAGGGACGTATCCAGAAGTGGGTTCTTCTGGAAAATACATCTTAACCTCGAGCATTGTAAGCCTTGAATTGCAATCACTCCCAAGAAAAATCTTGTATCCACTCCTCTATCATACATACATTTTTTAGTTTGCACCCTACAATGGGGGTAAATGTGTTTAAAAATCCAACCATATTGTCCACTTTAAAAATTATATTAAATAAAGTGTTACGGCTTGCAATGGGCACGTAAGTCTATGCACCTACACATGTCAAGAACGTATTAATATCCACCCTGCGTTTTAAAATGTTAATAAAATAGAATAGAACAGAACAGAACAGAACATAATATATAATATGTAATAGAACGGACTATAATATAATATATACTAGGATCGGATAGAACAGAACAGAACAGAACAGTGATAGAATATAATGTAATGTAATCTAATGTAATGTAACATAACATAACATAACATAACATAACATAACATAACATAATAGACTAAAATAGAGAATATAAAATAATAAAATAAAATAGAATAGAATTTAATAAACTAGACTAGACTAAAATACAGAATAGAACAGGACAGAACAGAACAGAAAAGAACAGAACAGAACAGGACATGACAGAACAAGACAGGACAGGACAGGACAGGACAGGACAGAACAAGACAGGACAGAACAGAACAGGACAGGGACAGGGACAGGACAGGACAGAACAAGACAGGAAAGGAGAGAACAGAACATGACAGAACAGGACAGGGACAGGGACAGGGACAGGACAGGACAGGACAGGACAGGACAAGACAGGACAGAAGAGAACAGAACATGACAGGACATGACAGAACAAGACAGGACAGGGACAGGACAGGACAGAACAAGGCAGGACAGGAGAGAACAAGACAGAACAGGAGAGAACAGGACAGGACATGACATGACAGAACAAGACAGGACAGGACAGGACATGACAGAACAGGGACAGGACAGGACAGGACAAGACAGGACAGGATAGGGACAGGACAGGAGAGAACAGGACAGGACAGAACAGGACAGGACAGGGACAGGACAGGACAGGAGAGAACAGGGCAGGCCAGGAGAGGAGAGAACAGGACAGGACAGGACAGGAGAGAACAGGACAGAACAGAATAGAACAGAACAGAATAAGAACGTGGGCTAACAAACCCGTATATTCGCTGTTTGTTTTTCATTTTAGATGTTGAATATACCATCTGTTTTACTGACCATTCTCTGGCTTGCAGTACGCGTCTACTCTGTAGAAGGTAGGGGTTAATGGTTTTGTCTATTTTTCTATTCTTTCTTTCTTCCTTCCTTCCTTCCTTTCATTTTCTTCTTTGTATCCTATCGTTGCTTCTTTCCTTTAGTTTTCTTTTTATTCTTTCTTTCCTTCTTTCTATCCTTTTTTAATTTCTTTATTTTTATATTCTTAGCAAATAGCGTCGGACCCAACAAAATATGGCCTCATGAATTAGTAACACGCGTTTAAAATCAAAGGAATTATTTTCAAGATTAAATATTCATAGTTAACGTCAGGATATTTGATACACAGAAACGAGAAATGTCTTGTGCTAGGTTATACCTTTTTATATATACTCGTAGTTGTTTTTATATTTAAACAACAAGGGATGCGAACGAAGATTTGATACACAGTGTATTTCCGAACAAGTTAATTTTCTGGTTACTCCTATTTTGTTACGATAGCGACGTTTAATTACAATTCAAATTTAAAGAAAATTCAAGGCACTGATTTGCTTTTAATGTGTCATAGCTATAAAGCAAACTTAATTTAATATTTAATGTCAATGTTTGTTCGTAACATGTTAACGCTGTTGGCATATAATTATAATTCTTACCAATCTAATTAAAATTAGCTCCACTATTACATGTAGATCTAACAGCAGCCCGTTGGAGCTCATGTCCAGTTGACCTTTCATTCGACCAATCAAAACCGTACTTGCAAAATCATGCCAGTGATTTGATGATGATGATAATGATAACTAGTTCCACGTGCCCATATACCACTAGGGTTTCGAACACGCCCATCCCGAGTCCGACCTCCGATAAGATCGGTGGCCTGACTCGGGATGTGTGTGTGTGTGTGTGGGGGGGGGGGGGGGGTAGTGTTGAAAATGGGCAGAATTTTGAAAATAGCAATTAGTAAAAAGTTAATAGAATAAAAAATAAAATAAAAAAATAATAAAAAATAAAAATTACAAGCCAAAAATAAAAAGAATTGACTGCTCGGCCGAATATTTATATAATTTGGAGCATTTTAGAAGGATAGTCCAAAAATAAATAAGAGAAAGAAGAGAGGATCGGACTATTTAATAATATTAAAAAAAGAAGTAATTTCGACATAAATTTTTTAACGAAGGTCTAAATGTTTAAAGTCCTATCTATATGTCCACGTGAGTGGCCTCGTTAAGGCCGTTAGGGTGTGGAGGTTGGCCTACGGCGAACCGATGAGCGGAGAACCGGCAAAGGCAAGGGAATGAAGTACTTTCATCTATGGTCGGCGAGGATGGTTATGACATCCTGTGGATGGTGTGGCTATCCATCTCTCTAACCAGGACCGCTTGTCGGTAGGCTCCTTCTAGGCGCTGAGTTAGTACCAACCCTGTCTTGTCGGCTGTAGATTTGATGGTGTGTAGCTCGTAAGCGCTTCCATCAGGCAGTTGTTTTAGCTCTGGTTTCACTAGTCCGCCCATCAGTGATGCCGGATCCGAGGTGTCCCCCTGCACGAACTTCAGGAAGCTGGACCTGATTTTCCCGATCTGAACGTTCCAGACGGCTTCAGAGTCGGAGGGGGACGGTGCGGGTGTTGGAGGAGGCCGGGTCTTGTCAGGTTGGTCGCTCGGCTGAGCGACGGCCTTCCTCTTTCCAACGGCGGCTGATCGGACCTGTGGCTTGACGACTGGCAGTACCGGAGATACCGGCCAGTTCTGTCTGGGCCACGTAGTGGTCGGCGATGGAGGGTCTTTATGGGGCGTCTCACACACCGCGGCGTTGAGTCTGTTACTCTCGGTGGTCGACGGTTCCGGCGTAGCTGGTTTCCTCGACTCAGGCTGGGCTGGGCGAGGCGTCGCAGAAGGGACTCGAGAGTACATGGCGAGACGTCTGTCCTCATCGCTTGGAAGTGCAGTGATTTGATGATGATGATAACTAGTTTAACGTGCCCATATACCACTAGGGTTTCGAACACGCGCATCCTGAGTCTGACCTCCGATAAGATCGGTGGCCGGACTCGGGATGTGGAGGGGGGGGGGGGGGGGCGGTAGTGTTGAAAATGGGCAGAATTTTGAAAATAGCAATTAGTAAAAAGTTAATAGAATAAAAAAAACAAAAAACAATTACAAGCCAAAAAAAAAAGAATTGACTGCTCGGCCGAATATTTATATAATTTGGAGCATTTTAGAAGGACAGTCCAAAAATAAATAAGAGAAAGAAGAGAGGATCGGACTATTTAATAATATTAAAAAAAAAGAGAAGTAATTTCGACATAAAATTTTGAACGAAAGTCTAAATGTTTAAAGTCCGATATATATGTCCACGTGAGTGGCCTCGTTAAGGCCGTTGGAGGTTGGTCTACGGCGAATCGATGAGCGGAGAGCCGGCAAAGGCGGGGATGAAGTGCTTCCATCTCTGGTCGGCGAGGATGGTTATGACACTCCGGTAGTCGTTGCCGAAAAGGGCCTTGACGATCCTGTGGATGGTGTGGCTATCCATCTCTCTAACCAGGACCGCTTATCGGTAGACTCCTTCTCGGCGCTGAGTTAGTACCAACCCCGTCTTGCCGGCTGTAGATTTGATGGTGTGTAGCTCGTAAGCGCTTCCATCAGGCAGTTGTTTCAGTTCTGGTTTCACTAGTCCGCCCATCAGTAATGCCGGATCCGAGGTGTCCCCCTGCACGAACTTCAGGAAGCCGGACCTGATTTTCCCGATCTGAACTTTCCAGACGGCTTCAGAGTCGGAGGGGGACGGTGGTTGTGAAGGTGGAGGCCGGGCCTTGTCAGGTTGGTCGCTCGGCTGAGCGACGGCCTTCCTTTTTCCAACGGCGGCTGATCGGGCCGGTGGCTTGACGACTGGCAGTACCGGGGATACCGGCCAGTTCTGTCTGGGCCACGTAATGGTCGGCGATGGAGGCCCTTTACGGGGCGTCTCACACACCGCGGTATTGAGTCTGTCCCTCTCGGTGGTCGACGGTTCCGGCGTAGCAGGTTTCCTCGACTCGGGCTGGGCTGGGGGCGGCGTCGCAGAAGGGACCGCCGCTGGCGGTTGAGCCGCCAGTTTTGGTACCCCCCGAGCCGTTCCTGGCGCGCTTTTCCTCTTCCTCCATCTCCTCCTCTTCTTCTGTACGATCGCGTCACCGTACACCAAAGTCACGGAAGCCCGTGACCCGGTGTAAGTGACGCGATATTCAAGTAGCTTCCCGTAAATCAGTAAGAGTACCCCCAGGTGTGTGTGTGTGTGTGGGGGGGGGGGGGGGGGGGGGGGGCTAGTGTGTGTTAACTCGAGAGTGCATGGCGAGACGTCTGTCCTCATCGCAAGTTAGCTTGGAAGGCAGTGATTTGAAAAGAATTTGAAAACATTCGGGATTATGCCGAAGGTATACGAAATGATTCGGGTGAATTACGAAGTATGCCGAAAACTAATTTCAATATGAAATTTTATATAAAATTCGTTTCAAGACGAACCCCTATCCCCCCCCCCCCCCCCCGTGATGGTATAGCCATAATTTACACTAGTATACAATCCAGAGTTTATTACTGCACTTCCTCCCCCCCCCCCTTGTTTTGTTTTTTTTAATGTTGAAATAGACCAACAAGTTCGCCTATTGCATGAATAGTCTCGCCCGATATTTTTAGAATTTGTATGCTCCCGAATAACGCTATAAAAGGCGAAGTGTAATTGGTCGATATTTAAATTGTTATTTATAGATGAAATGTCACCTGGACATGGGAGTCCACGCAATGCTGTTAGATCTACTGGTAGACCAGTAGAGATAATTTTAATCAGATTGAATTCTTACCCACCCGATAGAACATAATTCGTTATATTTGATAACACATACTTGTTTACACATATACGTGTGTTAACAATTTCAAGACATACGACTGGCTGCTCCTAGGTGATGACCAGGTCACCAATCCCATACATCCAATGAAAAAAACCCACAGCACGATCGAAATCTATTACACTGTGACGTATAGTTAACTTAACAATCATTTCTCTGTGACACATAAGTTAGCTACAAGTGCAAAGGCTGTAAATAACTTTTAGTCGAAAAAAGATGTTAAAATTTGCTTAAAACCTCTTTATTGAGGATATATAAGAAATAGAATAATACATTCGTGTCGTTGTTTAAAAACGTATCAAACTCGCTTTCGCTTTGTTAAATACATTTTAAAACAACTCGTTGTAAGATAAATGGTATGTAACGGCCACTCATGTATTATTCCCTATTTAAACATATCACTTTCGTCACAAAATAGGAGTAACCAGAAAAATAACTTGTTTGGAAATACATTTTCTAAACAAATCTTCGCCATTCCTCCCATTCTATCTGCATCCCTTGTTTTTTCCTTCTTTTGTCTCATTCTAAACATATTTTCTTTTAAAATCTGTTTTTATTGCTAACTTATAAAATTATACCCATATTTATGCTGTGCACATAAAAGCACCTCATCATCTAAGAATGAACATGATACTTAACTTGACTTGAACTGTTTTAACGTGTGCATGTAACCCATTGTTTTCATGAACATGATAACTTTCGACATTCATGGAACAATGAACCACAGAATCGCTTAAGTCGCTGTGCCAACTATTTATTTTGTATCAATATGGCATAAAAATTAAAACAAATTGTTTCTACTGAAACCACCTTAGTTAAAAGTATATAAAAATAATCGACGTTTTGTCAGTAAAAAACCCAAACATCTACAGGAGAAGAAATAAAATAAAATGGTTGGCAAGTAAACCAGTAAAGCATAAAATAGAAAAAAGTACCTTGAAAGTTAAAAACAATACTGGGAAGGAGTAAAATCTGACCAATAAAATGTTTGTTAAATTTTGGTTTGTTTAACGTTTCTTAAAGAAGAGCACATTGATTAATTAACCAGCGGCTGTTGGATGTCAAACACTTGGTAATTTTGACATGTAGTCATCAGAGGAAAACCGCTACATGTTTCTATTAATAGCAAGAGATCTTTTATATGCACCATCCCACAGACAGGATAATACATACTACGGCTTTTTGATATACCAGTCGTGGTGCATTGGCTAGAACGAATCTGATCAATAGGATAACAATAAAAGTGACTTAACCTGGGGTATAAAAAGGTATTAGGTATTAAAACCATTAGGGCTGTACTCGTTGAAGCCACATGGGTGAACAGTGTTCAGTATTAAAGGGACATTCCTGAGTTTGCTGCAATGTTTAAGATGTTATCGACTAACAGAGACTTTTCGACGACTGTAATTACATATCAAATATATTTTCCTGCATAAAATATTAGTGGCTGTATATTAAACGTGTTTCTGATCTTCCTAATATTTGTAGTAGGTTAAATTTCATTTTATTTCCTAAAAATAATTTTTTCGTACGTACGAAATTATTTTAAGACAAACTCCAGTTTGGGCTTCTTACAAATATTAAGACGACCAAAAACACATTGAATATACAGACACTGATATTCTAAACAAGAAAATATATTTAATATGTATGTTTAATCGTAGAACTATTTTATTAGTCGAAAACATCTTACAATGCAGCAAACTCGGGAATGTGCCTTTAAATATAATGAATACCGGCCTCGGTGGCGTCGTGGCAGGCCATCGGTCTACAGGCTGGTAGGTACTGGGTTCGGATCCCAGTCGAGGCATGGGATTTTTAATCCAGATACCGACTCCAAACCCTGAGTGAGTGCTCCGCAAGGCTCAATGGGTAGGTTGATCCATAACTGGTTCAACAAAGGCCATGGTTTGTGCTATCCTGCCTGTGGGAAGCGCAAATAAAAGATCCCTTGCTGCCTGTCGTAAAAGAGTAGCCTATGTGGCGACAGCGGGTTTCCTCTAAGAACAGTGTCAGAATGACCATATGTTTGACGTCCAATAGCCGATGATAAGATAAAAAATCAATGTGCTCTAGTGGCGTCGTTAAATAAAACAAACTTTACTTTTAAATATAATGAAATCAAAAACAGTCGAACTCCTTCCAGTCATAAGCATTGCCGAATGTTCGTGGAGTTTCGAACGTTTTTCTTTCCCCAACCGGCAAAGATTGGATCCAGACAAAAACAGACAAACAAACCTATTAAAGGGACATTCCTTAGTTTGCTGCAATTTTTAAGATGTTATCGACTAACAGAGACTTTTTAACGATTGCAATTACATATCAAATATATTTTTCTGCATAAAATATTAGTGGATGTATATTAAACGCGTTTCTGATCGTTTTAATATTTGTACTAGGTTAAATTTCATTTTATTTCCTAAAATATTATTTTTCCGTACGTACGAAATTATCTGAAGACAAAATCCAGTTTGGGCTTCTTACAAACATTAAGACGACCAGAAACACATTGAGTATACTGGGGCGGATCCAGCTTTTCTGATGGGGGGGGGGGGGGTCCAAGACAAAAAGGGCACCATAACATTATGAAAAGGCACTATTGAAAAATTACACACGGTTCACATGGACCATAATATAATAGTGCTACAACAGGGACGCTGGCAGACGTATTCTACAGTGTTCTATACATTGACAGAATAAATAAATTTGTAAAAATCCTAAATAAAAGGGGCACTTCTCAAATTTGAGGGGGGGGGGGGATCCGGACACCTTGGACCCCCCTCTAGATCTGCCCCAGTAGTATACAGACAGTGATATTCTAAACCAGAAAATAGATTTAATATGTAAGTTTAATCGTAGAAATATTTTATTAATTGGAAACATATTACAATGCAGCAAGCTCAGGAATGTCCTTTTAATTACAATGAGCTGAAGCAAATAATCAAAACAAAAAGACAAAACCAAAACCAAGGACATGACCCAATCAAAAGATTGACAAGGGAAGAGCAAGTCATCGTTTTAATAATGAGAACAGACTGAGTAACCACCTACACAGACTCGATCTCTCGAATACACCTACGTGTCTATGTAGACAGGTAGAAGAGACAACAACCCACTTCCTTCAGGATTGCAGGCAGCACTAACAAATAAAAGACCAGATATGGCCGCTTACATATCCCCAAAGAATAAAGAACACTTTAGGAAAACTGCCCAGTTCACCCTGATGTTGGGTAGAATTGTTTAAGTTGAAAAAGCAACCTATTTAGAACTCAACAGTCATGATTAGAGTGAACGAAACGAAAAAGTTATTTATTTTATTATTTTTTGTTGGTTTGTTAGATTTAAAATTTCTGTTTAGTCATACGAAATAATTTGGACCAATCCAAATATTTATAACAAAATCGTATTAGGCTACTTATAGATTGGAATTATGTTATTATATTCCATTTGCCTCTTATATTGTGTGTGTGTATGTGCAAACACATTATCGCAAGGCACATCAGCCATGACATAGTCGGGACCTCCCCCCCCCCCCCATCCCCAAATCCCCATTACAGATGGAAGTAACTGTCTTTCACTTGTTGAGAAAATGAAGAAAAACATATATTCCCATGATCCTCAACTTCATATTATAGTGTTCTAAGTTGATGTCACTATTAATGATACTCACTCTAGTACGTTTTAAACACATTTATATATTTATCCCCACCCCACCCCGCAACAAGAACATACCCCCCCCCCCACCCCCCCCCCCCCACAACAACAACAAAAAACTAAACAAAAACACACAACGCTAAAACAACAACAACAGCAACCCAACAACAAAAACAACAAAGCAACTAGAACAATGTGGGTTATATATATCTGAAATGATCGAATTGTTCCTAATTTCGGTTTTAAACACATTGATATATTTACCTCAGTTTGACACCCAATTCGATAAATAAGATTTCAGTAAGATCCAAGTGACATGCCAGTAAGATCTATGTAACAGACCATTAAGTTCCAAGTAACAGACCAGTAAGATCCAAGTAAGAGGCCAGTAAGATCGAAGTGACAGGCCAGTAAGATCTAAGTAAGAGGCCTGTAAGATCTAAGTAACAGGCCAGTAAGTAACATGCCAGTAAGATCTATGTAACAGGCCAGTAAGATCTAAGTAACAGACCAGTAAGATCCATGTGACAGGCCAGTAAGATCCAATTAACAGGCCAGTAAGATCCAAGTAACAGGCCAGTAAGATCCAAGTAACAGGCCAGTAAGATCTAAGCAACAGGCCAGTAAGATCCAAGTAAAAGGCCAGTAAGATCTAAGTAACAGACCAGTAAGATCTAAGTAACAGACCAGTAAGATCTAAGTAACAGGCCAGTACATTCTAAGTAACAGGTCAGTAAGATCCAAGTAAGAGGCCAGTAAGATCCAAGTAACAGGTCAGTAAGATCTAAGTAACATGCCAGTAAGATCTAAGTAACAGGCCAATAAGATCTAAGTAACAGGCCGGTAAGATCTAAGTAACAGGCCAGTAAGATCCAAGTAACAGGCCAGTAAGATCTAAGCAACAGGCCAGTAAGATCTAAGTAAGAGGCCAGTAAGATCTAAGTAACAGACCAGTAAGATCTAAGTAACAGGCCAGTACATTCTAAGTAACATGCCAGTAAGATCTAACTAACAGGCCAGTAAGATCTAAGTAACAGGCCAGTAAGATCTAAGCAACAGGCCAGTAAGAGGCCAGTAAGATCTAAGTAAGAGGCCAGTAAGATCTAAGTAACAGACCAGTAAGATCTAAGTAACAGGCCAGTACATTCTAAGTAACATGCCAGTAAGATCTAAGTAACAGGCCAGTAAGATCTAAGTAACAGGCCAGTAAGATCTAAGTAACAGACCAGTAAGATCTAAGTAACAGGCCAGTACATTCTAAGTAACATGCCAGTAAGATCTAACTAACAGGCCAGTAAGATCTAAGTAACAGGCCAGTAAGATCTAAGCAACAGGCCAGTAAGAGGCCAGTAAGATCTAAGTAAGAGGCCAGTAAGATCTAAGTAACAGACCAGTAAGATCTAAGTAACAGGCCAGTACATTCTAAGTAACATGCCAGTAAGATCTAAGTAACAGGCCAGTAAGATCTAAGTAACAGGCCAGTAAGATCCAAGTAACAGGCCAGTAAGATCTAAGTAACAGGCCAGTAAGATCTAAGTAACAGACCAGTAAGATCCAAGTAACAGGCCAGTAAGATCCAAGTAACAGGCCAGTAAGATCTAAGTAACAGGCCAGTAAGATCTAAGTAACAGACCAGTAAGATCCAAGTAACAGACCAGTAAGATCTAAGCAACAGACCAGTAGGATCTAAGTAATAGGCCAGTAAGATCCAAGTAACAGGCCAGTAAGATTTAAGTAACAGACCAGTAAGATCTAAGCAACAGGCCAGTAAGATCTAATCAACAGACAAGTAAGATCCAAGTAACAGGTCAATAAGATCCGAGTAACAGACCAGTAAGATCTAAGTAACAGGTCAGTAAGATCCAAGTAACAGGTCAGTAAAATCTAAGCATCAGGCCAGTTTTATTTCATTTGCTTTTTTTTTTTTTTTTACTTTTTTTTTGGTACAGAGCCAACGTACGTGACGATCAAGAACACGAAGAGCACGTTTGTTACGACGACAGACTACGGCGTCAGCATCATCGGCAAGTCGTATATCGTGTTCGACGTCAAGTGCTGTTCAACGGTCGCCGTCGTCTTGTCAGAAACACCGAGTATTTGATTTTTATTTGTTTATGTTTTTGTTTTCGTTTTTTTTTTTTGCTTTTGCTTTTTTTTTTTAATTAATTTGTTTTGGTTGTTTATTTCCTTATTTCGTTTTTGTTTCGTTTCGTTTTGTTTCACTTCGCTTTATTTCGATTCGATTGGATGCATTTCCTAGATTTCAGTATCTGTGTGGTCCTTTACCATATATGTCTGACACCATATAACCGTAAATAAAATGTGTTGAGTGCATTGTTAAACAAAACATTTCCTTCCTTTCCTTTACCTAATCATGGTGTTCTAGTGGTTTCATGCCCTACCGGCCTCGGTGGCGTCGTGGTTAGGCCATCGGTCTACAGGCTGGTAGGTACTGAGTTCGGATCCTAGTCGAGGCATGGCATTTTTAATCCAGATATCGACTCCAAACCCTGCGTGAGTGCTCCGCAAGGCACAATGGGTAGGTGTAAACCACTTGCACCGACCAGTGATCCATGACTGGTTCAACAAAGGCCATGGTTTGTGCTATCCTGCCTGTGGGAAGTGCAAATAAAAGATCCCTTGCTGCTAATCGGAAGAGTAGGCCATGTAGTGGCGACAGCGGATTTCCTCTCAAAATCTGTGTGGTCGTTAACCATATGTCTGACGCCATATAACCGTAAATAAAATGTGTTGAGTGCGTCGTTAAATAAAACATTTCTTTCTTTCTTTTTTATGCCCCTGGCTGTCCAGGAGCGGGATCCAGTACAGACAGGCTCGAAATTCGAAAGAAAGAAAGCAATGTTTTAGTTAACGACGCACTCAACACATTTTATTTACGGTTATATGGCGTCAGACATATTGTTAAGGACCACACAGATTTTGAGAGGAAACCCGCTGTCGCCACTTCATGAGCTACTCTTTCCGATTAGCAACAAGGGATCTTTTATTTGCGCTTCCCACAGGCAGGATAGCACAAACCATGGCCTTTGTTGAACCAGTTATGGATCACTGGTCGGTGCAAGTGGTTTACACCTACCCATTGAGCCTTGCGGAACACTAAATCAGGGTTTGGAGTCCGTATCTGGATTAAAAATCCCATGCATCGACTGGGATCCGAACCCAGTACCTATCAGCCTGTTGACCGATGGCCTAACCACAACGCCACCGAGGCCGGTGGTACAAAGTTACAAACTGAATATAGGTTTTGCTTGAATTACGCGGGCGAGACGTAGTAGCCCAGTGGTAAAACGCTCGCTTGACGCGCGGTCGGTTTGGGATGGATCTTCGTCGGTGGGCTTATTGGGCTATTTCTCATTCCAACCAGTGCACCACGACTGGCATATCAAATGCCGTGGCATGTGCTATCCTGTCTGTGGGATAGTGAATATTAAAGATTCCTGGCTACTAATGGTTTTCTCTCTAAGACTATATGTCAAAATTACCAAATGTTTGACATCCACTAGTCGATGATTAATAAATCAATGTGCTCTAGTGGTGTCGTTAAACAAAATAAACTTTAACAAATTGTTTTTTTGCTTGAATGTTCATGATAGTTGACACGTTATGACAAAAAAGAAATGAATGTTCTAAAAACTGTTTTGTGGCGGAACATGGTCTTTTTGGAGGAAATTCTGTTATATTCGAAAATATCTACTGATCTTTAATTTATTTAGTTATGTGTACTTTACACTACCCTTGATTTTATAGGGGGTGGGTGGTGGCAACAAATTTACTTTTATTGATTGGTTGTTAAAGTTTGTTTTGTTTAACGACACCACTATACCTCATTGATTTATTAATCATCGGCTATTGGATGTAAAAAAATTGATGATTTTTACATGTAGTCTTAGAAAAGAAATCCGCTAAATTGTTTCCATTAGTAGCAAAGGATCTTTTATATACATCATCACATAGACAGGATAGCACATACTACGGCCTTTGCTATACCAGGTGTGGTGCATTTGCTGGAGCGAAAAATAGCACAAGGGGGCCCTCGACGGGGATCGATCCTAGAGCACTTTACCACTGGGATACGTCCTGCCCAGTGATTAATTGATTTACGTAGTGAAATTTGCAGTCGCCACTTTTGTACAATTTAATGTTTGTAATTAGGAGAGGGCCTCGTAAGTAGGATAACCTGTGCTTAATTCATTTGTATAGTGACAGAACACCATTCACCAGGATATTTATACCTACCAATCAAATGAAGCCCTAGCAGACTGGCACAACTTTATTGTGCACACTTTATTGTGCTCTACAGACAGGATTAGTTAAAACAGCAGTGGTGGATTATACAGATTAACTGTAACATTGTCTATGAAATGATTTAACAATAAACATGTACATCAAAGGTATTGTGACCAACTTGGACTACATTGATCAAAAGATTTGTTTTGAACTGAGAACTTGGTCTACATTGATCTAAAGACTTGTCAATACCATTCTGCGCGTTTCAGGTAATCTGTATAAATTAGTGAAGTATATTTCAGGTAATATGTATATTACCTGATTTTTTCAGCTAATATACATATTACCTGAGTGAAACAGGTAATATACATATTAGCTGAAAAAATCAAGTAATATACATATTACCTGATTATACAGATTAACTGTAACATATACACATTATATGCAATAAAATAATATATTTTCAATCAATCCAGAAAATAGCATGCACGTCTAAGGGTTTAATTTGTATAGTGTTTCATTTCGTTTCTAAAAAATAGTGCCCCCCTTCCCCCACCCCACCCCCCTTCCCGGATTTTGATCAGGGTACGGCCCTGCTTATTGTAACATCCCTTTCCTTTCTTGCAGTCGTAATCGACGGGAAGGGTCGGTATTTTATCCTCATGATCGGCCAGGGCGACAACCGTATCCACGTCCTGCGACAGGGGTGTAACTCGTGTGGCGCGTTGCAGACGATCGAGAAACACGATCTTCTTTCATGTACAGAGTTCAGAAAGTTCTGGATCACGTGGACAACTACCGGTCACTTCTCGTTTGGAACCGGACCTCTCGTTCACTACGAGACTGTGATGAAATACCGGACCGAGAAGCCAGTAACACCCCTGTACTTGGTAGTAGGAAATTCCGGCTGTCCGCTGGCGAAATGGAAATTCTACGTTGGTAAGACTACATTAAAGGGACATTCCTGAGTTTTCTGCATTGTAAGATGTTTCCGACTAATAAAATATTTCTACGATTAAACTTACATATTAAATATATTTTCTTGTTTAGAATATCAGTGTGTATATTCAGTGTTTTTCTGGTCGTCTTAATATTTGTAAGAAGCCCTGACTGGAATTTGTCTTCAAATAATTTCGTACGTACAAAAAAATAATATATATAATAATCGTTAAAAAGTCTCTTTTAGTCTATAACATCTTAAAAATTGCAGCAAACTCAGGAATGTCCCTTTAAAAGTCCATTATCATAACTGCAAGTGTTGAATTAAAAAAAAAAAAAAATGTAAAATTATTTTTCAATTATTTTTTTCTGGGGTGGGGTGGGGTGGATGGGATAACTGTTATATAGGACCATTGCGAACGTTAATGTTTGTTTTACTGTAGCAAATTGAGTTTTACCGGCGACAAACAATATTAACAACAACAACAACAACGACAACACTACCCACACCAGAAAACAAAAACACCCCCCCCCCCACACACACACAAAACAACCCCAAAACAACAACAAAAAACTCCACCCAAAACAAGCAAAAAAAACAAACAAAAAAAACCCAAAAACAAACCCAGACAAAACCACCAATAACAACAAAACAACAAACGGCAATAACAAAACAAACAAGACCGTTCGAAAGTCTGTTGGAGAGAACCTAATGATTAAACCAATATGTAGGGCTTAAGCTGGAAACAACTTTGCAGTTGGTTTGGTGTGTGTGAAGACTTTCCCATGCTCCTATACCACTAAGGCTTCGAGCATGTCCACCCCGGGTTCGGTCTCTGGAGGCCAGGGGCCCAATCCGGGACAGAAAAGTTGGTTTTGGACCATTTTATTTCGTGCACAAAAACCGTTTCCAGCGCATATACACACTAAACACCTGATTATAAATAGTCAAAATCTAAAATCTCGTACTAATAGAAACATTGCTTTCCTTTTGTGTACTATTGTTGTTTATACTTATTTTCGTGCTTATATCCAATTAAGGTTCAAGCACGCTGTCCTGGGCACACACCTCAGCTATCTGAGCTGTCTGTCCAGAACAGTGGGTTAGTTGTTAGTGGTTAGTGAAAGAGAAGAGGGTGTAGTGGTTTTACACCTACCCATCGAGTCGTTAAAAGTCGCTCTGGGTGGGAGCCGGTACCGGGCTGCGAACCCAGTACCTACCAGCCTTATGTCCGATGGCTTAACGATGACACCACCGAGGCTGGTTTTGTGTAATAGTAACATACGCAGGCGTTTATAATTTCCAGGGGAGAGAACCGAGTTCCAGTATCCCAGTAGAGATGGTAGTTCTCTGGTTACAGTGGAGGAAAATACTAAAACGGGGACTGTCTTGGTGAATATAGACACGACGACGACGGCGACAGCGACATCACCGCAGGCGACATCACCGCAGGCGACATCACCGCAGTATTCCGTGGACAGCACGCCGGCGGGTTTGTGTCGTGTGGAAAACAAAATGGTCGTTCTCAACAAGGAGCTAGATTACGAAGAGCAGGACTTCTATTCAGTCCGGATTATGTAGGTTTCAGTCTGATCCACGAGGGGGGTGGGGGTGGGGGGGGAGTGGTAGTGGTGGTGGGTGGGTGATGGTAGGTGGGGGTGGCGGTTCAAGAGACCTTTTTTTCTTCTTTATATATATATATTTTTCATTTGGATGGTCTTTTGACGAGTAATTTCCATGGGCTCTGCTCCCTTTGTTCCCCCTCCCCCGAAAAATATTTCAATGTATTTTCCGGGAGATCATGACTCGACCTCCCCTAAAATATTCGCTCGTCACCTTCTATTTGACTCCTTAGACATGTTGCGGTACACGCGCCTGCAAACACAACAGCATGCATGTATAAAACATGTATTCAGCAAGATTCAGCCTATTGATAAACAATTGATTTAGACAACTACAACTAGAACTACAATTACCACTACAATTACAACTACAATTACAACTAAAGCTTCAACTACACTACAACTACAACTACAATCACAACCGCAACTACAGCTACAGCTACAACTTGGCCTACAACCACAACTCATGCACGGCGAAAGCATGTACAGGGCTTCTAGAATTTTTGTCAAATCCAGTAGACATTGGTACGGACTGAGATCGAAGACGCAAAGCAAGTTTCAAGGGACTTCGGTGGCTTGCTCCTTCATAAAATTTTGAAAAAACTAGATGTCCTAATATGCAATTTTCTGCGTCCTACAAGTAAAATTCATCTTAAGATTTACTACCAATCATATTTTTGATTCAGAATGATGGGGCCCCCTGCTCCGCCGTGCCTGCAACTACAACTACAACAACAAGAACATTAACAGTAAATAACTGTCTGATATGCAGTGACTTTAATCAAATAAACATAAACATTAAAGACATATTGTCACAGACCACTGACCTATTTAATGGTCTTACAAAGTATTACCTGAACAAATATAATTCGATTTGTCCCTAAATGTACTTTATTCAACCATCTTCATAACCATCATACTCCATTTATTAATGAAATTTTATAAAAAAATAATTGAATTATGGCAATGGTCTATAATTCAAAAACTAAAATTGCCGAGAGGGATGACATGGATTTCACTCCATCGTGGTTCAGTTAAGGTTATGTGATAGCTAGATTTGGTTTTCAACAATTAATGTAATTTTTATTTATTATCCATTTTTAGAGAAATAAGGTCCTTAAATCTGTGACAGTATGCCTTTAATCATTGTACGACTTTATTTCTCTGTAGGACTCCAACGGGTTCCAGTGTCGCCTTCAAGGTCGAGGTGAAAGACAAGAATGACGAAACGCCAATCATAACTCTTGGTATGCGGCCCAGAATTCTCGAAGAACTTCCGGTTGGAACACCAGTCAACTGGCTATTCCGTGTCAGCGATGCAGACAGAAACGATACTTTGAATGTAACCATTACTGGTAAATTTCTCTTTAGAACAATATCGTTTCTTACACAATGAGAATATAGGGATTTATCTATCATTACCGTATAACCGGAAATTTTCGAGCTATTTGAATAGTAAATTTTAGCTTTTAAAGGGTCATTCCTGAGTTTTTAAGATGGTATCGACTAACAGACATTTTAACGATTGTAATTACATATCAAATATATTTGTCTGTATAAAATATTAGTGGCTGTATATTAAACGTGTTTCGGGTCGTTCTAATATTTGGACTACGTTAAATTTCATTTTATTTCCTAATTTATTTATTTTTTTCATACGTACGAAATTATTTGAAGACAAAATCCAGTTTGGGCTTCTTACAAATATTAAGACGACCAGAAACACATTGAATATACAGACACTGATATTCTAAAAAAAGAAGAAAAAAAAAGAAAAAAAGTTTAATCGTAGAAATATTTTATTAATCAAAAACATCTTACAATGCAGCAAACTCAGGAATTCCCCTTTAATAGTTTTGTGTTTAGTGATATTCCTTCAGCGGTACGCCATTTCTACGAGAGAGTAATTCAAAGCAGTTTCATATTCTAACAAAGAAATTGCTTGCTCAAAGTCGTAATACTAAAACATTCCACAAAGTGTTTAGTTGGTTGCGGGTTGAGTTCGAAGGATGCGAACGAATCTCTTTTTGCGATTACTTTTCAGGTGGGGCTTTTTCTTCAGTTTTTTGCCTTGAAAATATTAATAGGCCTAATTAGCCAAAAACAAAATGGATACGAACCCCTTTCAAACATTACACAATATATAACAGTAAGGGCCTACATGTTAATAATATTGATGAACTGACACTGTTTTCCGAGAGGTTTCAAAACGTTTTATGGTAGACATTTGGAGGCTATATCTTCTAAATAAGGTGGATCACTGACAAAAATGATGGCCGATGCTGTTCCATATTTTGAATATTTGCATACTTCGTTCATCGATTTAGGTGAAGGGACTGACTTGACAACTGTCGTGGCAGTAATCACGACGTGTGCCATCGGTGGGACAGGATATGCACATCTTTTGCGAACACCTCATATCACCACTCTTTTAACAGTAATTTATGAGTGCATATCATCACTGCTATATTTAGTCGAATGAGCTCTGGCCTGTGCTAGTGTCTTGGTGTACTAAACTAACCCACTGTCCTGGACAGACAGCCCAGATTGCCGAGGTGTGTGCCCAGGACAGCGTGCTTGAACCTTAATGGGATATAAGCACGAACATAAATTGAAATTGAAACGAAATCTGGCATTCCTCTTTAAACGGTGTAGGAAGGATGTATTGTCCAGTAAAACGTCTAGTCAGGAGTGGCAGTCTTCCTATCGACGAGACACTAGATAGAGGTTGACGAAATCAACCACTATTTTGCCAAATGCCTATCGAATCTGCATTGTGCAGAGATACGGACTTGATAGAGGATAGTTTGTTTAACGAAACCACTCAATGGCGTAGCTAGCATGAGGCAGAGGAGGCGCTTGCCTCGTCTGCAATTTCCCCAGATTTATTTTATTTTTCCCATGACACTGATATTTATTTGACAGGTATGGGTTTGCCTCGGCATTTTTTTCCTCTCTAGCTACGCCCCAGCCACCATAGCACATTGGTTAATCAATCATCGGCTATTGGATGTCAAACATTTGGTAATTCTAACTCGTAGTCACCAGAAGAAACCCGCTACATCTTTCCTAATGCAGCAAGGGATATTTTATATGCACTTTCCCACAGCAGGAAAGCACATACCACGGCCTTTGATATACCAGTCATGGTGCACTGGATGGAATGAGAAATAGCCCAATGGGCCCACCGACGGGGATCGATGACTTGATACCGTTTTTGTCGTTCAGATTTGTTAACTCTTTTTAAAAGTGAAGGGCAGGATGTAATCCAGTGGTAAAGCGCTCGCTTGACACGGTCTAGGATCGATCCCCGTCGATGGGCCCATTGGGCTATTTATCGTTCCAGCCTGTGCACCATGACTAGTATATCAAATGTTGTGGTATATACTGTCCTGTCTGTGGGATAGTGCATATGAAAGATCCCTTGCTACTAATAGAACAAATATACCTGGTTTTCTCTCTTAGACTAGAAGTCAAAATTACCAATTTTTTTACATCCAATAGCCGATGATTAATAAATAGATGTGCTTTAGTGGTGTCATTTAACAAAACAAACTTTAACTTTATTTAAAGGTGAAGGACAGGCGTACTTCACGGTAAGGTCTGACGGAACACTGATTTTAAAGCGACGAATTAACCGAGACGGAGCAGACGGCTTGACCCAGTTTAACTTTACCGTACACGCAGAGGACAAGGTGGGGCATCGCACGTCACGTGATCTACACGTCACTGTCGATGACGTAAACGACAACGCGCCTGAATGTGTGCAGTATTTCTACAGGGTCAGCGTGGAAGAAAACACGAACCACGGTATTTCGGTTTTTAATATTTGGTGACATTAAAGAGACATACCCTAGTTTTTAAAAACTAAGGCATATTGTTTTTACTACTAGAGCCGTTTTTGATAACTGAAATCATACTTTACTTCGATTTTATTGTTTAGATTATTAATTTACGCACATTCCAAGTGTTTTTGGTCATCCTGGTGTTTTTAATATCTCAAAATGCATTTCTCATATTTTTTAAAAACGCATATGCGTCTAAGAAGTAACATTTATGGGGTCGAGTTTTAGTCTATTTTTAGAAGATATTTCACTATTTCAAAGTCACAGACTCATGTTTCACTCAATTGTAACTTTATCCAAATGTGTTACAGGGTTGTAGATTAACTAAACTTAGTGTTAATTTTCACGGGTTGAAACTAGGGTCTGTTCCTTTAAATCTTTAAATCATTTACTACTGCAAACCACTGTTATATGGTAGTGTATTACACATGTATTACTCATGTCATAACAATTGCTCAATGTCTTACTAGTGTAATATTGGCACGCGAAGACTAGCGCTGTAGATTTTTTTTAATTCATTAGAATGACGTCGGTATTCGAATGACGCCACTTTGCATCTCCCTGCAGTACAATAACCTGGGTGCATGACGCGTCCTTTTTTAGAACGCTAAAGACATTATAAAGTACAACATTTCTGTTCAAAATGTTTTGTTCAGAGATTATTAACGTATTTGACCGTGTTTGTACAAAATATTGTGATTTAAAAGAGTACCATTACGAAATAGGGCCTATGCATAGGCGTCAGAAACGGCAGGGGGGCCACAATATGCACAATGTGATCTCGCATTTAATACACCCCCCCCCCCCCCCCTACTAGCTACGGCCCTGCCATGAATTGAAATTGCAATAAGATAGGCTGTTACATTTGGGCCTATTGTGTACGAAGCCAAAACGATGTTGCGAATTTAATCACTGTGGCGTCATTTAAGTTTACGTGTGACGTAGATCACTTGCTGACCCAGTTTCTAGAAAAATAACCTGTAGTAGGTCTCGACATCTACTTATTTCTGCGCTGCGGCTTGTTTGCAATCTTTATGAAACTCGTGAACAGTGTTGTTATCTACCTCGCTTTCGCTCGTCAAATACCAAAACTGTTCACTCGTTTCATAAAAATGGTATGAAAGGCAAGCTCGTTTAGTATTCTATAGGCAACGAGTGTTATTATGAACATTAATGTGTATTGTTCAGACTCTTAAGAACGGTAAGCCTATATGATGTGGGGGTGTGGTGCACAATCTCTTGATTGATTGAAACATGTTTTATTATTGCTTTTTAAAGAACAAATGGATTAGGCACAAGTTACACAGCTTACTAGGCCTCTCCATAATACATACATATTACGACAGTAATATATTTTTGCAATTTAAATATGAACAGAAATAAATGTTATTGAAAAAAGAAAGAAGAAAGAATAAAGGAAACAAAAAAGAGACGCAATAAAGTTTTCTATGTGTTCTATAATTAGACAGCATGTTTGATAAAGGAAAACACAAAACACAAACAAGGCATCGCAATGATTACATAATGGCTACACAAATAATAATAATAATAATAATAGCAATAAAATAAATAAATAAATAGTAATAATTTAAAAGATTCATTTACTAATTAAGGGAAACGTTTTGTTTCATTTATATACTTATGTAAATGAAAAAATATTTCTTTATTGTCTTCTTTTCTTAGAGTATTTTTACCATTTAAAACTAGTTGTAAATCTACTGGCTGAAATGTTTGCAATGAATTCACAATCTCTAGTGAGAGAGGAGCACAATCCAGATTTGTTTTCTTTATATATGGTACATTTGGTCCTCTAGTCGTGTGTGTGTGTGTGTGTGTGTGTGTGTGTGTGTGTGTGTGTGTGTGTGTGTGTGTGTGTGTGTGTGTGTGTGTTTTCCACCCCCTGGTTCATGCAATCATGTGGTCTGTTCTAACAGAGTTAAATAGTAAAACTGTACCCGAGACCGTATATTTAACCTACCTGGCTATATAATCTACTAGGTAGTGTTGCTAAACTACTTTTCTATCTTTAAGCAAAACATAGTTCATTATTTCCAAACACATCAAAACTAATTGGCTGCAGAATACATGGGTCCAGCAGTGCCGGCTTTATAAGGGGCAAAGGGGGCAATTGCCCCAGTCCCCCTCCCCACTCCGCCAGAGGGCATCCCCAGACTAAGGACTTCCTTTATAAAAATGTAATAATTATAAAATTAGTTCTTTTTTTTTTATTTGTCATGTAATTTAATTTCTATGTTGAGGGGTCCCCGAACCTGAAGTGCCTCTAGCTCCTGCCCCGGGCCCTCAAGGTCTAAATCCGGCCCTGGGTTTCGGCATTTAAAGGTAGTGGCGCGGGTCTGTAGGAGGCTGGGTTAGTACGCCGCAGATCAGCTGTGTGGACTGTACACTGGGAGACAGTATCGGGATGCGAACCCAGTACCTACCAGCTTTAAACTCACTTCAACGATTAGGTAGTAGACAGAGAGATCCATTTAGTCCATGTGTAAACCAGGACTAAGTTCCTTGCTTATCGTGGGAGCACCGGCTCTCTATGTCTGTGGTGTCCTGTTTGTGTTTGTATTTGTGTTTATGTTTGTGTGTGTGTGTGTTTGTGTGTGCGCGCGCGCGTGTGTGTGTGTGTAACGGAGAGAGAGAAACAGAGAGAGAGAAACAGAGAGAGAGATAGAGAGAGAGACAGAGAGAGATAGAGATAGAAAGAAATAGAGAGATAGAGGAGAGACACAGAAGAAACAGAGGAGAGATAGAGAGGGAGAGAAGGGGGATGGGGACAGAGAGGTTATATATATATATATATATATATATATATATATATATATATATATATATATATATATATATCGAAGAGAGAGAGAGAGAGAGATGAGAGAGAGAGAGAGAGAGAGAGACAGAGGAGAGAGAGAGTAGAGATTGGGGAGAAGATGAGAGAAGAGAGAGAGAGAGAGAGAGAGAGAGGAGAGAGAGAGGAGAGAGAGAGAAAGAGAGAGAGTGATTAGTGAGTGAGTGAGTGAGTGAGTGAGTGAGTGAGTTGAGACAGAGACAGAGGGGAAAGAGTGAGATATAGAGAGAGAGAGAGAGAGAGAGAGAGAGAGAGAGAGAGAGAGAGAGAGAGAGATAGTGAGTGAGTGAGTGAGTGAGTGAGTTGAGAGAGAGAGAGACAGAGACAGAGGGGAAAGAGTGTGTGTGAGAGCGAGAGAGAGAGAGAGAGAGAGAGGAGAGAGAGAGAGAGAGAGAGAGAGAGAGAGAGAGTCTCTGTGTTATACATGTATTTGTTGCTCTTAAAGACAGTTCCTGTTCTATTACAGATGTTGACATTGTGCACATAAACTGTACGGACGAGGATGACGGCGAAAACAGTAGACTAACAACAGTGCTTGCTAGCGATCTCGAGGGGAAGTTTTTCCTGAACGGACACAAGGTATACGTCAGGAAGGGGAAGGTAGACTACGAGTCTTTGCGAGGTCAACATTTCAACCTTCGTCTTCAAGTCATCGTGTCAGATGCGCCGACCAGTGGCGCCAACATGACAACTACGATCAACGTACTAGTAGAGGTGAGGGTTGGGGGGGGGGGGGGGGGGGGGGGGGGGTGGGGAGGTGGGGGGGGTATTGGGGGGGGGGGGGGGGGTGATTTGTCTTCACAGGGAAGAAAGGTGGGGGGGGGGGGGGGGGGGGGGGGGGGGGGGGGGGGGGGGGGGGGGGGGGGGGGGGTAACGAAGAAAGGAATATTGGTTTAACTACAGCTTGTTTCTTCACAAGTTTGTTGTAAAAGCCACACTTCATTTGTCTTGTTTGAGGACACTCTTTATCTTTTCTATAACAGGGGCGGATCCAGGAATTATTTTGTGGGGGTGAGAAGGGCACATGTACCAATTCTTCAAAAGGGGATGCATCCAAATGGAAAAATAAACATTAAAAGAGGAAAATAAAAGGGGTACTTGAATATTGGGGGGGAGGGGGTACATTTGACAAGTCCCCTGGATCTCACCATTGGATCCACCTCTGTATAGACAAAAAAAAAGAAGAAAAAGACAGATCCTATTTTTTTATGACATCGTGTCAATATGTCATTTTTTTCTTTCCAGGTGCGGGATGTAGCCCAGCGGTAAAGCGCTCGCTTGATGCGTGGTCGGTCTAGGATCGATTCCCGTCTCTGGGCCTGTTGGGCTATTTCTCGTTCCAACCAGTACACGACGACTGGTATATCATAGGTCGTGGTATGTGCTATCCTATCTGTGGGATGGTGCATACAAACAATCCCTTGCTACTAATGGAAACATGTAGCGGGTTTCCACTTTAAGACTATAAGTTAAAATTTCGAAATGTTTGACATCCAATTGATTAAAAACATATTTTGTTGCATATAATATACAGAGGGTATTTCATGTTTTTGTCAAATATGATTTATATCTCATCGAGTGAAGTATGCAATCATATCTCACGAGTCGAGTGTGATATGATTGCAAACTTCACGAGAAATATTCACTTTAAAATGTGTTATCGTCACAGATAACACTTATTTCACTGATATTTTACGATATTTCACTAAATGTTATATAATAAACATAGAATACTAAACGAGCTTGACCAGTTTTGGTATTTGATGAGCGAAAGCGAGTGAGATACCAACACTGTTCACGAGTTTCATAAACATGGTATGACAGGCAAGGTAGTTTAGTATTTTATTTATTACTAACCAACTGCAAATAAGCCGAAACGCAAAAGTAAGCAGATGTCCAATCTAATTAAAATTAGCTCCACTATTACATGTGGATCTAACAGCAGCCCTTTGGATCTCATGTCCAGTTGACCTTTCATTCGACCAATCAAAACCTTACTTGCAAAATCATGCCAGTGATTTGAAAGGAATTTGAAAACATTCGGAATTATGCCGAGGGTATACGAAATGATTCGGGTGAATTACAAAGTATGCCGGAAACTAATTGCAATATAAAATTTTATATAAAATTCGTTTCAAGACGAAAAAATCCCGTGATGGTATAGCCATAAAATCTGTTTATACTAGTATAGAATCCAGAGTTTATTACTGCACTTTTCCCCCTGTTTTTTTCAATGTTGAAATAGACCAACAAGTTTGCCTATTGCATAAACAGTCTCGCCCGATATTTTTAGAATTTGTATGCTCCAGAATAACGCTATAAAAGGCGAAGTGTAATTGGTCGATATTTAAATTGCTATTTATAGATGAAATGTCACCTGGACATGGGAGTCCACGCAATGCAGTTAGATCTACTGCCTGGTAGACCCAGTAGAGCTAATTTTAATCAGATTGGCAGATGTTGAGACCTACTACGCGTTATTTTTCTACGAATTAGGTTAGCAAGTGATCTACGCCACGTTCACGTCACGCCAATATTACACTGGTTAGATATTGAGTGATTGTTTTGACATGAGCAATATCTTACACTGGTGTGTAATAAATATAAAGAGATTGGGCACAAGTTATCCAACTTTATCCAACTTACGAGGCCCTCTCCTAATTACAAACATTAAATTGTACAATAATGGCGACTGCAATTTTCAGTAATTAAATCAATCAATCAATTAAAGTACAAGTTGGTGAAAAACGATTGAATAAACTGAAAGGACGGAAAAGAAATGGAAGTAATCAATGGTTTAATAATATTCATTATTAACATTTTATCTTCTTTCTTTTCAGACAGCCAGGGCCGTACCCTCCGGGGGGGGGGGGGGGCACGGTGTGTGTGTGTGTGTGTGTGTGTGCAATTGACCCCCTGAGAATCTCACCTTTTTTTTTTTTACTCAAGAAAATAGCATACACATCTCGGGTTTAATTTGTATTGTGTTTCATTTGTTTATAAGAAATAGTGCCCCCCCCCCCCCGCCCCCATCCCCCCCACACACACCTAGGATTTTGATCAGGGTACGGCCCTGACAGCCCAACTAGTAAGTAATAACAATATAATAGTTAAAAGTAACAGCAAATAAATAAATGATTCCAGACCACGAGATCACGTTTTCTTAGTCAAATCGTTGTCTGTTTAATGTATTTGTGAACATGTTCGATATTTGTTTATTGGTATCACCATTAAACGTGTATCGACATCCAATAGGCGATGATTAATTAATCAATGTGCTCTACTGGTGTCGTTAAACAAAACACACTTTAAACACATTTTAGTAGATTAATGGTAAATAGCGCTAGCTTGAGGTACACTGCCTAGATATTCAACGCACGCGTTAGCGGATGACATAATACGCGGACTAAAAATATTTCAAAGTAAATTTTATTGGAGGAAGACTATCGGATCACCCTTCGCTGGCTACGCGAACTCGATGTCCTGTCACGTAATGTCGACATAGACGCCAACCTTTACTGATCAACACCTGTAAGACTGTGGACAAAAATCCATAAGAAATCCATAAGCGAGCTGCAAAAGGACGGGGTACTGATGATTTTAAATTCAAGGCAACATGAAAATGAAAATCGAGACTATTAACAAGTACAATTTTGATTAGTGCATATATATCCGCTAGGTGGCACCTCTCGTCCAAAATAAATACGAAAGGACAACGAAAATCACGAAGGATCACGAAGGATCACGAAGGATGGCTTACTTATGTGATAACGAGTCATGTAAAAATAACAATAATGAAAAAGAAATTAAAAACCTGAAAATGCGTGTTACCCGTAAGGAATTTGTTCTACGCCCGTAAGACTGTCAAATGCTAAAAAATCCGTAAGTCTTACGGGTGATCCGTAAGAGTTGACATGTATGGATGTCGAGATTCTCTCGCTTCAGAATCAGACACTGGGCACCTAGTGTGCCTTCGTTCATGTTATTTTAAAAATGGACACCCTCGGAACCAAATAAAATGTCCGGTTTTAAGAGGTATCCGGTTTAGACAGGGTCCGGTTTTGAGAGGTTTCACTATATATATATATATATATATATATATATATATATATATATATATATATATATATATATATATATTATATAATATTATACGTGTGTGTGTGTGCGTGCGCGCGCGCACGTGTGTATGTATATGTATATAATACACCCAAAAGCTATTTTAGGCTAGGTATCGCAGCTTTCATTAACTATTTGATCAAGTGTTCAGCAGTTTGAGTTTGGACACGATATTAACTTTACTGTGCCGTTGTAATTACAGATGATTCCTTAGTAAAGCCTCTGGCATTTTATTACAAATGTTCACAAATCTAGGTGCTTGCCCGTAACGAACACGCGCCCACGTGGGTGTATCCGCCTGTCGTTGACAGTGACGTCATCACTATGGTAGAGGTTCGGGAGAACGTGTCGGTCGGTTTCCTGGTTGCCACGCTGCGTGCTGTCGACGCGGATATCGGAGAGGGATCGGATATATGGTACAGACTACTACATACAGAGCAAGGTGCGACACCACAAACCTCAGTTTACTCTTAAAGGGACAGTCTCCTGAGTTTGCTGCAATATTTAAGAAGTCATCAACTAACAGAGACTTTTTAATTACATATCAAATATATTTTTTCTACATAAAATATTAGTGGCTGTATATTAAACGTGTTTCTGTTCGTTCTAGTATTTGTACTAGGTTAAATTTCATTTTATTTCCTAAAATATTTTCTTTTTGTACGTACGAAATTATTTGAAGACAAAACCCAGTTTGGGCTTCTTACAAATATTAAGACGACCAGAAACACATTGAATATACAGACACTGATATTGTAAACAAGAAAATATATTCAATGCGTATGTTTAGACGTTAAAAGATTTTATTAGTCGGAAACATCTTACAATGCAGGAACTCAGGACAGTCCCTTTAACAGTAAGCTTGTAAACATGTTGATGACTGTCGGAAGTACAGGCCCGTAGGAACGATATCTGAAGTGAGGTTGGGGTTGGGGTTGGGGTGAGGACACAATATTTTGCCAGGGGAACCAGGCAGATTTTTATCTTTATTTATATAGAGTTGTGGAGGGGTGGGGCATACCCGTATATTTTCGTACTCATCTTTGTGTACGAGTGTGTGGGTGGGGTGGTGGGGTGGGGAGGGTCGTACAGGCCTCTATTCCTACAGACCGGGGCCCCGTATTATGAAGCAATCTTAACGCTAAGATCACCTTAGGCCCAAGTGTATACGGTAACTATGCATTTAAGGTGAAAGTTAAAGGGATGTTTTGACGAGGTCATGCTTACTATATCTTAGAACTGACACATTTTGTTTGACCATTTTCCAGTGCTCTGATTTATATAGGTTTTTTGTATGTTACAACAAATAGTATCAAAGCCTACAAAAACATCGTTGTTGCAATTTGTTCCCATTCAATCCTTAGTACAAGTTGGAAAAAAAAACAAGAAAAAAACAAAAACAAAACATCAAAGATCCCCAAACAAATCCCTCCACCAAAAAAACCCAAAGAAAAAACAAACAAAAAGACAGACAAACAAACAGAAACAAAAAACAAAACAAAACAACAACAAACCATAACAAACAAAAACAAATCCCCTCCCCTCAACTTCCCACACCCCACACACACCCCACACACACCCCAAAAAAACCCCCACAACAAATACCCTTCCTCTAAACCCACCCAAAACCCACAACCCCCCTAGAAAAACAACCCAAAACAAAAAGAAAAACAAACACAAACACAATCAAACGAACACCTTCTGGCTCTTTCAGACAAAACGTCCATCGCGACCGAGACTTTCACAGTTGAGCCAATATCCGGAAGACTGCGTACAGCGAAAACACTGGACAGCGACGGCACCGCGGGCGAATACATTGTGACGGTGGCGGCCACAGACGGCGCCAAGCAGACTGAAACCCGACTGAAGATCGTCGTCATGGACGTGAACGACAACCCGCCCGTCTTTAATCAGTCCATCTACGTGACCCACGCTGTCAGCAACACCTCCGCCGGGCTACCCGTTCTCTACTTCAACGTCAGCGACAGAGACAAGACATCTAAGGTGTCGGTATATTTGGACGAAAAGGCCAGGGGCTTCTTTAAGGTGGAGATGTTTAGTGGGGGATGGTATCTGGTGCAGGGAACGGCAGACACGACTGACATGCCGGATGTCTTTGTGATGAAGGCGAAAGATGATGGCGAACCGGAAATGATCGGCAGGGCTCATGTTGTGATTAATCGCACATGCGCAGTTCCGATTGAGGACACCCTCGAACCCACAACGCCGACCACTCCAGCCACGACGTCCGCTATGGATGCCAGAATATGTATCATACCAAAGGGTATGGCATTGTGGTTTTAAATCTTGTACTATGATTGTATTGTAGTTTGTATTTATATGTCATGGCAAAGGAAGATATCCTGTTGTGTTTATAGTCTACAGTGTGTCATTATGACTTGCACTTGTGATTGACCGAGATTTCATTACGGAATCTGAGGATAGTTGAGGCACGGCCATGCGTACGCACATATATGGTATATTTATGTCACTAGGATAATAAACCTACACACGCACACACATGCATATATACACTTAAGTACATTCATATGTGCGCAAATGCGCGTCGGCGCACGCACGCACACACACACAAAGAGAGAGAGGGAGAGAGAGAGAGAGAGAGGAGAGAGAGAGAGAGAGAGAGAGAGAGGTAGGTTATAATCATCGTATGTAAGACGTAGAATAAACGTAATAAAACGAGAGAGAGAGAGAGAGAGAGAGAGAGAGAGAGAGAGAGAGAGAGAGAGAGAGAGAGAGAGAGAGAGAGAGAGAGAGAGAGAGAGATTCTTTCCAGGCAATGTTCCACAACTAGTGTAACACAGGCTGTGGTATGTGCCATCCTGTCTATGAGATTGTGCATTTAAAAGATCCCTTGCTACTAATGCAAAATCTCCCTTTTTATTTTTGGATGACACTTCATGATTACTTCATGACATTTGCGCAACGTTTTACCTTTTTTTAATCCTAAGGGATATTCAAAATTCAATAGCACCACAAATATCCCTGCCCGCTCCGACCCCTTTCGTGTACTGGGCCCCGTTCCACGAAGCGATCTTAGCACTAAGATCACCTTAGTGCATAAGGTAGCTATGCACTTAAGGTGATCTTAGGGCTAAGATAGCTTTGTGGAACGGGGCCCAGGACGGAGGAGCCGACACATGTCGCAGCCTGCGCCCATGACAGTCGTCTGACACAACAGCTTGTTCTGAATGTGCACGTTAAATCCTATGACCTGACCTAACCTCATCTAATGGAAAATATTTGAGGAGTTTCCTCTCTTAGACCATACGTCGAAATTACCTAATGTTTGAGATCCTCCAGTTGCCGATCGTTTCTTGAATCAATATGCTCTAGTGGTGTCGTTAAAGAAAACAAATTTTAAATTTCAGACAAATACGGTGTCTTTACTGATGTATCGAATTGTGTTCAGTTTTCAACAGGTTTATGGGAGTAGTGGGAATCAAGATGCCGTGGAAGAACGCGTACGCAATTCGAGACAGCGGTGTGAAACTCCCCGCAGATATTCATGAACAGGTACTGTGCATGTTGTGTTCTCCACTCTCGCCAAGTTCAGCTTTCTGGCCCGTGGGATAAGACTGAATGACTTGGGATGGGAAGGGATGGGATTGGATGATATAAGACTCGGTTGACAGTATAAGGATGGCAAAGGATAGGATTGGATGGGATGAAATGAAATGACATGGGACGAGCTTGGATGGGTGTGTCGGAACATGCTCTTAATTTTGTTTTCGCCTGTGGCGATATTAATTGTTTTAGAGGGCCGTGTGCAGTCTCAATATGCACTTAAGCCCAGGTGGACCTTGTTACGTAATACCTCTGCGCGACGGTCGTCGAGCTGTACTTTCCAATACACACCCAGCCCAGGTGCGGAGGCCATGTGGCCAGTAGTTACGAATACCTCCGCGCGACCATGGAATCTCTAGCGAACTGGCGACAGTAAGTCTGACCATCTAAGAAAAATATGCCGGCGTGGTCGCTGTGGAAATATCACTTGATAGGGGGAGGGCCGCGATGTATCCCCAGGCGATATTCGGGTTTTTATGATAAATAGCTAGGGTTTAGAGATATCGAGGAGAACAATATTGGAAGGCTTCCAGGGAACGTTCGTCCGTTTGGACTTGGTAAATATCATTTCTGCTCTGTTGTATAACCTTGATGTGATTGATGTGACTTTAAATATTTTAATACTGTATTATACCAATATTATTTAGACGGTGCTGCCGGTCATCTGACGCAGTATACTGTAGGCTCACTGCTCTAAATAATTATTAAGGCTTAGCCAGTCATCCTAGAGGACCTAGGTAAACTGTAGGTTATTGTCTTTATTGTGATAGGTACCAGTATTAAGTCTGTATTACAAGGTTATTGAATGAGTAGTTAGGGTTAATTAAAAATTAAACAGTTAGGAATAGAGTTGTAATTCCTTTATTAATTAAGTTCTCCTGGAAGCGTTTCTCAATTATCACACGTGTGGGTGTTGTGTCACGGTGAAGTGATTAGCATATTGTGTAAACTAGACACCTAAAGATTAACTAATTAAGTGATCAGTTCTGGGTTGTTATTATTTGTTGTTGTTAATTAACTACTGCGGCAGTACATTTGTCAGCGTAGGTTAATACAGATTCCAAAGTGTATTGTGTTTTTGTTGTGTTTTGTAGTGAACTAAACGTGCTATAATAATATATACTTTATATAAGATCGTATCTCTGATCATACCTAGACGAGCCAGCGGGTATAACTGCCTGTTACAGAGAGATCTAATAGATATACAGTTAGGAGAGATATTTGGACAATCGTGTTTCATTCAGTTACGGGTATTATAGGATCCCCGTGACAATGGGATTGAATGACTTGGGATGGGAAGGGATGGGATTGGATGATATAAGACTCGGTAGACAGAACTGGATGGCAGAGGATAGGACTGGATGGAATGAAATGACATGGGACGGGCTTGGATGGGATTGAATGACTTGGGATGGGAAGAGATGGGATCGGATTTAGTGGCATAAAACTGGACAGACAATAGGATGGCAAAGGATATGACTGTATGGGATGAAATGACATGGGCTGGGGCGGGCTGACTTGGATTGGATGAAATGACATATAGAATGATATAGCATGGGCTGGGGCTGGCTGGACTGGGATTGGATGGAATGACATATGAGATGAAATGACATGGGCTGGGGCGGGCTGGACTGGGATTAGATGGAATGACATATGTGGTGAGATAGCGTGGGCTGGGGCGGGCTGGACTGGGATTGGATGGAATGATATATGGGATGAGATAGCATGGGCTGGGGCGGGCTGGACTGGGCTTGGATGAAATCACATATGGGATGATATAGGATGGGCTTGGGCGGGTTGGACTGGGATTGGATGGAATCACATATGGGATGAGATAGCATGGGCTGGGGCGGGCTGAACTGGGATTGGATGGAATGACATATTGGATGAGATAGCATGGGCTGAGACCAGCTGGACTGGGATTGAATGGAATGATATATGGGATGAGATAGCTTAGGCTGGGGTGGGCTGGACTAGGATTGGATGGAATGATGCATGGGATGAGATGGCATGGGCTGTGACGGGCTGGACTGGGATTGGATGGAATGACATATGGGATGAGATGGCATGGGCTGTGACGGGCCGGACTGGGATTGGATGGAATGACATATGGGATGAGATGGCATGGGCTGTGACGGGCCGGACTGGGATTGGATGGAATGACATATGGGATGAGATGGCATGGGCTGTGACGGGCCGGACTGGGATTGGATTGAATGACACATGGGATGAGATGACATGGGCTGTGACGGGCCGGACTGGAATTGGATTGAATGACATATGGGATGAGAGTGCATGGGCTGGGGTGGGCTGGACTGGGATTGGATGGAATGACATATGGGATGAGATGACATGGGCTGTGATGGGATTAAATGGAATGACACATGGGATGAGATGGCATGGGCTGTGACGGGCCGGACTGGGATTGGATTGAATGACATATGGGATGAGGTGACATGGGCTGTGATGGGATTAAATGGAATGACACATGGGATGAGATGGCATGGGCTGTGACGGGCCGGACTGGGATTGGATTGAATGACATATGGGATGAGATGGCATGGGCTGGGATCGGATTGGATGGGATTGAAAAGGGTGATTTATGGGATGAGATGGCATGGGCTAGGACGGGCTCGGATGGGATTGGATGGGATGACATATAGGATGAAATGACATGGGCTCGGACAGGATTGGATGGGATTAGATTTGATGACATATGTGATGAGATGACATAGGCTGGGAATGGATGACATATGGGATGAGATGACACGGGATTGGATGGGATGCCATATGGGATGATATAACACGGGATTGGATGGTATGAGATAACACGGGATTGGATGGGATGACATATGGGATGATATAACACGGGATTGGATGGGATGAGATAACACGGTATTAGATGGGATGATATAACACGGGATTGGATGGGATGATATAACACGGGATTGGATGGGATGGCATATGGGATGATATAACACGGGATTGGATGGGATGATATAACACGGGATTCGATGGGATAACATATGGGATGATATAACACGGTATTGGATGGGATGAGATAACACGGGATTGGATGGGATGATATAACACGGGATTAGATTGGATGATTTAACACGGGATTGAATGGGATGCCATATGGGATGATATAACACGGTATTGGATGGGATAAAATAACACGGGATTCGATGGGATGATATAACACGGGATTGGATGGGATGACATATGGGATGAGATAACACGGGATTGGATGGGATGATATAACACGGGATTGGATGGGATGATATAACACGGGGTTGGATGGGATGACATATGGGATGATATAACACGGGATTGGATGGGATGATATAACACGGGATTGGATACGATGAAATATGGGATGATATAACACGGGATTGGATGGGATGATATAACATGGGATTGGATGGGATGCCATATGGGATGAGATAACACGGGATTGGATGGGATGACATATGGGATGATATAACACGGGATTGGATGGGATGATATAACACGGGATTGGATGGGATGACATATGGGATGATATAACACAGGATTGAATGGGATGATATAACATGGGATTGGATGGGATGCCATATGGGATGAGATAACACGGGATTGGATGGGATGACATATGGGATGATATAACACGGGATTGGATGGGATGATATAACACGGGATTGGATGGGATGATATAACACGGGATTGGATGGGATGAGATAACACGGGATTAGATGGGATGATATAATACGGGATTGTATGGGATGATATAACACGGGATTGGGTGGGATGACATATGGGATGATATAACACGGGATTGGATAGGATGATATAACACGGGATTGGATGGGATGAGATAACACGGGATTGGATGGGATGACATATGGGATGATATAACACGGGATTGGATGAGATGACATATGGGATGATATAACACGGGATTGGATGGGATGACATATGGGATGATATAACACGGGATTGGATGGGATGATATAACACAGGATTGGATGGGATGATATAACATGGGATTGGATGCGATGAGATAACACGGGATTGGATGGGATGACATATGGGATGATATAACACGGCATTGGATGGGATGATATAACACGGGATTGGATGGGATGATGTAACACGGGATTGGATGGGATGACGTATAGGATGATATAACACGGGATTGGATACGATGACATATGGGATGATATAACACGGGATTGGATGGGATGATATAACACGGGATTGGATGGGATGACATATAGGATGATATAACACGGGATTGGATATGATGACATATGGGATGATATAACACGGGATTGGATGGGATGATATAACACGGGATTGGATGGGATGAGATAACACGGGATTAGATGGGATGATATAATACGGGATTAGATGGGATGATATAATACGGGATTGGATGGGATGATATAACACGGGATTGGGTGGGATGACATATGGGATGATATAACACGGGATTGGATAGGATGATATAACACGGGATTGGATGGGATGACATATGGGATGAGATAACACGGGATTGGATGGGATGACATTTGGGATGATATAACACGGGATGGGATGATATAACACGGGATTGGATGGGATGACATATGGGATGATATAACACGGGATTGGATGGGATGATATAACACAGGATTGGATGGGATGATATAACATGGGATTGGATGCGATGAGATAACACGGGATTGGATGGGATGACATATGGAATGATATAACACGGGACTGGATGGGATGACATATGGTATGATATAACACGGCATTGGATGGGATGATATAACACGGGATTGGATGGGATGATGTAACACGGGATTGGATGGGATGCAATATGGGATGAGATAACACGGGATTGGATGGGATGATATAACACGGGATTGGATGGGATGACATATAGGATGATATATCACGGGATTGGATATGATGACATATGGGATGATATAACACGGGATTGGATGGGATGATATAACACGGGATTGGATGGGATGACATATGGGATGATATAACACGGGATTGGATGGGATGATATAACACAGGATTGGATGGGATGATATAACATGGGATTGGATGCGATGAGATAACACGGGATTGGATGGGATGACATATGGAATGATATAACACGGGATTGGATGGGATGATATATGGGATGATATAACACGGGATTGGATGGGATGATATAACACGGGATTGGATGGGATGCCATATGGGATGAGATAACACGGGATTGGATGGGATGACATATGGAATGATATAACACGGGATTGGATTGGATGATATATGGGATGATATAACACGGGATTGGATGGGATGATATAACACGGGATTTGATGGGATGACATATGGGATGATATAACACGTAGATTGGATACGATGACATATGGGATGATATAACACGGGATTGGATGGGATGATATAACACGGGATTGGATGGAATGATATAACACGGGATTGGATGGGATGCCATATGGGATGAGATAACACGGGATTGGATGGGATGACATTTGGGATGATATAACACGGGATTGGATGGGATGATATAACACGGGATTGGATGGGATGATATAACACGGGATTGGATGCGATGGCATATGGGATGATATAACACGGGATTGGATGGGATGATATAACACGGGATTGGATGGGATGCCATTTGGGATGAAATAACACTGGACTGGATGGGATGATATAACACGGGATTGGATGGGATGATATAATATAACACGGGATTGGATGGGATGATATAACACGGGATTGGATACGATGACATATGGGATGATATAACACGGGATTGGATGGAATGATATAACGCGGGATTGGATGGGATGCCATATGGGATCAGATAACACGATATTGGATGGGATGACATATGGGATGATATAACACGGGATTGGATGGGATGACATATGGGATGATATAACACGGGATTGGATGGGATGATATAACACGGGATTGGATGGGATAATATAACACGGGATTGGATGCGATGACATATGGGATGATATAACACGGGATTGGATGGGATGATATAACACGGGATTGGATGGGATACCATATGGGATGAGATAACACGGGATTGGATGGGATGATATAACACGGGATTGGATGGGATGACATATGGGATGATGTAACACGGGATTGGATGGGATGACATAACACGGGATTGGATGGGATGATATATGGAATGAGTTGACATGAGCTGGGTCGGGATGACATAGATGCAATTGGATAGAATGGGGCTGAGTTGGCTGACATGGAATACATTTTCCAGATATGAATTGCCATAAGTCCAGGGATACGCTCTGGCACCGTTGTGTATTGCAGTCTGTTGAAAGGATACTTTTTTGTTTTTAATTTTTTGTTTATGTCTTACAAAGGTTACTACTGCAAAATTGCTGAAGGCAAGCTCAAAATTTTAAGAAAAAACCCCCCAAACAAACATTTTAAAATGTGCTTAGGTAATATATGCTTGTAAAATGAAACTGATTATTAGAAAAATATTGTGCATTTTAAGCAGTATGTTCTCTGCCAATTTGAAGCCCCGTGTTCATACGGGCCTGACTCAATCATACTCATTACGATTCACTGCCCAGGGGCTTTATTGTTAGTCACTCAGATCGTGAACTTATTACAGAGATTACCAGAGCTAGGCAGCCACCAATACGTAACAAAAATCATTATCGTTGTCTTAATAAAGATGATCTCTTACTTTTATCGGTCACGATGTTAATATTGCTGTTTTTTTGTTTAATGACACATAATATTACGTTAGTGGTGGTTGTTAGCACGGATATTAAATATTTCGTCAATTCTAATTGTAATTCCTGTGGTATCCGCTTCCCTTACGTAAGTTAAACCTATCCTAACCGTGCGACCTAATTCCTAATTCCTGTTAAATCTGCGCTTTCATTACGTAAGTATCAAAGGAAGTTCCACCCATATTTTATAGTTCGATATATATATATATAGATAGATAGATAGATAGATAGATAGATAGATAGATAGATAGATAGATTATTACTATTAGAAATATATTTCATTTTGTATTATTATTATTAGACCTTTTTTGTTTTGATATTGTGCATATAAATTTTCTCCTGTAAACCCCATCTTGTCACTGTCATATAATTATTGTTAATGTACCTCATATGCCGCTGAATATTGGCCTCAGTGAAATAAAGTTCTGTTCTGTTCTGATCAGTGCACCACGACTGATATATCAGAAAGCATGGTATGTGTCTGACGTCTGTGAAAAAAAGTAAAGTTTGTTTTATTTTACGATGCCACTATAACACATTGATTTTTTTTTATCTTATCATCGGCTATTGGACGTCAAAGATATGGTCATTCTGACACTGTTTTTCAGAGGAAACCCGCTGTCGCCACATAGGCTACACTTTTACGACAGGCAGCAAGGGATCTTTTATTTGCGCTTCCCACAGGCAGGACAGCACATACCATGGCCTTTGTTGAACCAGTTATGGATCACTGGTATTTGCAAGTGGTTTACACCTACCCAATGAGCCTTGCGGAGCACTCACTCAGGGTTTGGAGTCGGTATCTGGATTAAAAATCCCATGCCTCGTCTAGGATCCGAACCCAGTACCTACCAGTCTGTAGACCGATGGCCTAAACACGACGCCACCGAGGCCGGTCTCTGTGAAAAAATGCATATAAAAGATCCCTGTGAAAAATGGGGGAAATATAGCGAGTGTCTTCTAAAACCTACGTGTCAGATCTAGAATTTACAAATGCTTGATATTTGAAACATACAATAGCTGATGCTTAACAAATCAATCTTTGTTATAGCTGGAAGAACTGTTTACAGGATTTTGATTATGATGACTTGTCTAACAATATATATATTTATCTATGTAAACTGTGACCCCCCCCCCCCCCCCTAAACCGGACATGCTCGGGATCAAGTAAAATGTCCGGTTTTAAGGGGGTATCCGATTTAGTGAGGCTCTCTTTTGCACTGATATTTAAAAGAGGACCCTGAAAAACGTACGGCTTTTAGAGAATTCCGGTTTATAGAGGGTCCGGTTTTGAGAGGTTTCACTGTATGTATGTATTATGTATCTCTCTCGCTCTCTCCCCCCCCCCCCCCTCTCTCTCTCTCTCTCTCTCTCTCTCTCTCTCTCTCTCTCTATATATATATATATATATATATATATATATATATATATATATATATATATATATATATATATATATATACACACACAGAGAGAGAGAGAGGGCGTGAGAGATGTGTATGTATGTATGTATATATATATATATATATATATATATATATTGCTTTGAAGATTTTTTATTTTGTACTTTCGTTTCGTCTTCAGACTCACACTTATTTCTCAGAGATGGCGGAATTTGAAAGCATAACCGTAGAAAGACTGAGGTGCGACTTTTAATATTTTCAGACATCTTTTTAATCCATATGTTTGTGTGTGCTTGCTTGCATGTTTTACGATATGCCTACATTTCTACCTGTCTGTCTGTCTGTCAGTCTAGTCGTTAGCGTGCCTTCTTGATACATTACATAATTAGT